>NW_006921791.1:2689743-2710163 GCF_000298275.1 Orycteropus afer afer
TGGCTGCGATGATGGGCTCAAGTATAGCAGGGATTGTGGGGCTGGCGCGGGATTGGGCAGTGTTTCGTTCTGCTGTGCATGGGTTCGCTATGAGTCGTAGACAACTCGACGGCACTTAACAACAACAACAACAACTGATCTGAAGAAATTGGCAAGCCTTTGTATTTGTGTTTGAGGTAAGTTTGTTGCTGTGGAGTCCATTCAAACTCAAAGTGACCCTGTAGGACAGTAGAACTATCCCATAGGGTTTCCCAAGCTGTAATCTTTAAGGAAAGCAAACTATCGTATCTTTCTCTTGTGGAGCAGCTGGTGGGTTTGAATCACCAACTTTTCCCTTAATAGCCAAGTGCTTGACCACTGCTCCACCAAGGCTTCTGTATTTGATACAGACGTGACTATTCTGAAGATACTGAGCCTCCTTTTAAATACTGTATAGGCTTACTGAAGAAGAAAACACTAACATCCCACATGTGAAATCAACCCTGGCTATGGCCATGATTAACCATTGAAAAATAGTAATCCCAAATGAAAAGCTAAAATAGTGAAGTGGCAAGTAGTAGGGTGCATCTAGTACATTAACTTATATAACCCATTGCCTTTGAAGGGATTCATAGTGACCCTACAGGACAGAGAACTGCCCCATAGGTTTTCCAAGGCTGTAAATCTACAGAAACAGACTGTCACATCTTAATCTTTCTCCCGAGGAGCAGCTGATGAGTTTGAACAGTCAACCTTCTTTTTTTTTTTAATTTTATTGTGCTTTGGGTGCAAATTTACAAAGCAAGATTTGTTTTACATTCAACAGTTCGTGCACATTTGATTTCACACCCTGATTACCACCCGACTATAACAAACTCTCTTCCCCTTCTGTCCCTGTGACTCCCTCCCTGTGCCCTTATTAGCTATGTATTCCTGTCTGTCCAGCTTCCCCTCTGTGAATGCTGTCTCTCTGGTGTCTCACAGCTGATTGCTCTAAGGGGTGTATCTCCTTAGAATAGGTGGATCCTTCCCCTTGGGTAGGTGTTCTGCATGTAGGTCTTTCTACTGTTCGACTGAGAGCCAATCCATGGAACTAAGTCCATTTCTAGGCCCAAAGGTAACCCAGGACCATAGTCTTGTGGGTTCTACCACACTAGCTGACCAGTAATTCTGGTCATTTTTGTGCTGATACTGTTCCACGTTTTTCTCCCACTCTATCTAGATAATCTTCAGGTTTGATCCCTTTCTGAGCAGATGGCATTGGTAGCTGGGCACCACCTAGTTCTTCTGGTCTCAGGGACCATCATGTTCTTAATTATTTCCAGATACCTTTGATTTTCTTCACTCCTTTTGATTCAGATGAAAGGAGACAAATAGTTGCATCTTAGATGGCTGCTCAAAAGCTTTTACGACCCTAGTCACTACTCACCAAAGTTAAGTTGTGGAACAAGATTTTTATGTACCATGTTGTGCCAATTCAACTTGGTGTCCCCCAAGACTGTGGTCCTGAGTCAGCAGGCCCATTGATTCTTTCGAGGTGTATGGTTGTCTCCGAGAGGTTAGTAGGACTCTGTCTTCTGTTGTTTCTTGAACACTCATCCTTTTGGTTAGCAGACAAGTGATTAACTACTGCGCCATCAGGGAACCTTATTTACTACATTAAGCGGCAATACTCCTCCATTGTCAGAGTGGAGAGTCACCAAGAAAGAAGAGGAGGCCACATAGTGACATATACGACAACCTTCTGTCAGAAACATGGCCTTTGTTGATGCAGCCAAACTGCACTTCAAACAGGGTCACTCAGGTGCATAGAGAAAATGGCTTCCCTAGGTCACATAGGAAGTGCTGATTGCTGAGAAAATGCTAGGAATCTTCCTTTAGACTCTTTAACTCTGCTGCCTGTTATGTGCCGTAGGGTCGTACCCGACTCATAGTGAGCCCTCCTTGGGTTTCTGAGGCAGTATCACTACGGAAGTAGATTGCCCCATCTTCCTTCCAAGGAGTGGCTGGTGGGTTTGAACTGCCAGCCTTCTGGTTAGCAGTCAAGTGCCTTAGACAGTATGCTACCAGAGCTAGCATAGAATTCCACAGGTAGATTGCAGACCTCAGGAATTCTGAGTTCTTGAATCTTAAAGAAATTACTGCCATCAAATATGCATCAACTAGGCCAGTGCTTTCTATCCTTTAAAATTAATGCTTACTTGCATTTTTTTTCCTCCCTTGTAATAGGAATATATCACCACTAAATTTGTTAAGTGGTAGAACGTTTTGGAAAAGGGTAGTGATAATGGCACAACCACCAAAAAAATCTTAATGTGTAATCTCTGCCATGTTTTGGGTGTTTACAATTTAACTTAAAAAAAAAAAAATTTTAAGGCAGACTGTCCCAAGTGTGGGAAGGGAAGTTTCTTTCCCAATATTCCACAGAACTTAGCTGTGGGCATGAAGCCCAAAGCATTTTAGAATAGTGCTAGAGCAATACCCCACTGGATTCCTGGACATATTTTTGGCAAACTGAACCTCAACATTTGACTCTCCAACACTTAATAGGAAATAAACCAGTCATCGAGCAGAAATTCTTGTTTTTTATTAAATTGCAAAAGCGATCATTAAACTCAATGGTAGAAAAAGATGCAAACAATGCATATGGTGACACTTCTAAGAAAAAGGGACGAAAACTTTGGAAGTTGGTATTAGCGGATATAGAATTCTAAGAGATGAAATTCAAGTCTTATTTTCTAGAGCCTTCTGTGGCCAATCTATCCGCTTCTTCATTGCCTCTGATGCCTCGATGGCCAGGAACATACTTCTGTAGAGGTTTAAAAGAAAAAAATTCATTACTTATCCCAATCTTTTCCCTTTGTCCTGAACTCACCAAAAAAATTAGTAATGAAATTGTGTCATCGAAGCGTTACTTTGCACAAGGAACTTGTGTGTGGGCCTGATAAATTAAAAGGGGAAAAAAAAAAAAAGTTTGTTTGGCTCAAGACTCGTCCTGGAACAACCATGGGTACTTTCCCCATGTATTTGAGTTAGAATAAAAAATGATCACTGTTGTAAAAAGGCCTGAAATTATTTTAAACCTCAATCTTCCAAGAACCTTGGGTACCTCATTTATAGTCTACAGTTGAATCTAAAAATAAAGCTAACAATGGTCATTGTGCAGGGCTTTTTCCCCCTTCATTTTTTGGCATTAATACTCAAGGAAGAACGTAATGTGGCAATATAACCGTGGGAAATGTCAAACCCACTGCCGTAGGTCAAACCTGCCATTTCCCAACTCTTCATGTCTTTCAAATGATGTTATGGTGGCAGCATTATACAGATTTTTGATTTACTTTCTCCATTTGAGGAACACAATGGAATGTCACTAAAGAATATTATATGAAAAAACAAGATGGGGGACTGTAAGCCTCCCATTTTCAACATTCATCGAAATAAAGATGGCATTTTTCATGTCTAGTATTAATAGATGCTCAGCATCATGACATTCTTTTCATGTAGTTTTCTAGCCAAATGCTCAATTCCCACTTTCCAGGTTCCATCATGAAACTAATGACCCTCTTAAAAGTATTAGGTCTTGTCTTCTCCAGAGACAAATGGACCTACAGTGCTGAACTGCAAAACTATACTAAAAAAGCAACTGTTGTTGAGCCATGCCCCGACTCATATAGTGACCCCTCCTTCGGTTTCCAAGACAGTATCACTATAGAAGTAGATTGCCCAACCTTCCTTCTGAGGAGTGGCTGGTGGGTTTGAACCACCAGCCTTCTGGTTAGCAGTCAAATGTCTTAGACACTACACCAGAGTTCCTTCGAAACTTTATTGCCATCCATTTGACATTTGTTCACTCTTCTGTAATCTTTCCTCCTTGCCCCCTTTGTTTTCAATTATCCCCAAAATCATGCACTACAAATTGTTGTTTTGAGTAATAAATGTTAGAATTTCATAGACTATAAAATATAGGATTACAGTGGCCAAAAATTATTATTTTATTATATATGGAGATTTCCTAAATTCATTTTTATCTCAGTCAAAATGCCTTGCATAGGAATCTTATCTCACCTGTTTTAATATAACTTAATCAAGATAATGGATTTTTTTTTCCCTAAAGCAATTGCAGTTTTAACTAGGTCTCTGGTACTCAATACTATGAGCTGCATAGTAGGTTACTAAAAAACTCTTCCCACCTTTTGCTATTTAGACAAATAGTTTAAGAATCCCACCAACAGCTAATTTTTGGTAAGCTGCCATAGGCATAAATTAAGTATCTCCCAATGTCCTAACAGATTCTTATAGCCCTAACCCAGTGTTGTTATCTGCCGTCGAGGTAGGCCCTCTACTTGCAAGGCTTCAAGCACAAGGAATTGGTACGCAATCCTGTACCATCCCTATGATCAGTTGGGGACTGGATCTTTGTTCATCTATAGGGGTCACACTGGCTGATTTTTGGAAGTGGATGCCCAGGCCTTCCTTTCTGATCTTAATATTGAAGCTCTGCTGAAACTTGTATCAATGTGCATGCCTCCACTGACGACGATTAGCTACCCCAAGCAAGGTACATAGACCTGGAATTTGGAACCTGGATCTCCCACATGGAAGATGAGATACCAACCATTGAACCATCAATGTCTCATATCCTATCTTAGTGGTTAGAAGATTTTTAACTGAGAAGAGCAGTCTTTCTCACCCACTGAATATCCATGCCTTGGGAAGCTTGATCAATCTTCTCAAAATCACTTCTGTTGACAACATCTCTTCCAGAAGCTGTTTTCCATCCATTTTGTTTCCAATTACCTATCCATTGAGTCATACCTAGCAATTAAAAAAAACAGTACAATATTTTCTGAGGTTTAAAACTATGCTTTCAGTTTTCTAAAAATTTCTCTGTGCATAATTATCTAGTGCCTTTTTCTAAAATGAGAACAATTGTTTGGTTGGCCTCTGCCTTTGTATGCCAAGAATCTACAATTGGGAGAGTTCACATGGATTATCAAGGAAGAAGGGAGAATTAACATGAAGAAATTCTGTTCTCTTTACCTTCAGGATCCAAGCACTGGGTGGTAGAACTGTTTTACAAAAATTAGATTTAGGGTCTTTTTCCCTAATTTTTCCGTGGTTTTGAAAGGGGAAATTAAGGGGGAAGATGTTTGTGGTAGGAAATCACAGGGAAGTTTTCATGAACATAGTCTTAAGGATATGGAGATGAAATGTAGGCAGCAGAAGGTTCTACAAAAGAATCCTCCTTTTAAGAATAAAACTCAACACCAAGTTAAAAAGGGGGAAGAGTCTGTGAAAAGTAGGGATCAAATTCTACACTCCATCAATTCAGCATCTATTCACTGGTTATAGATAATTAAGTTTCCTTAGAGACTAATTTTCCCTCTAATCTTACACATATAAGAAAATACCAGCAATTTTTGGCCACTGTTATTTTTTTTCTTCACTGTTATTTTTTGTTCTCATATAATCCCCACCTGAAGTATGTTTTATTCCTTTACAGGATGTGGATCTGAGGCTGAGAGATTCACCATGATGAGCGACTGAAACATTAGGCTGCTATTTTTTCAAAAGGCTTCTAATTTCCTAGTCTTGCATGTTGACATATTTGATGGCATTGGAATATATCTACTAAAATATATTCAACACATAAAAAACAGAAATAATAGCAAGAGAAAAAATTTAATTCTTGTGACCCTTAAACTGTCTTTTCAATGGTCCTATCTTGAAGCTTGCTTTTTGTTTTAAGAATTACACTCAGGCAAATGTAAAGTAGGTTGTTAACTTTTCTGATCTTCCTTTCAAGCAGCCCAAACATCCCTCACACTCACTTATTTCCTGAATGAAATCAGTGACCAAATCAAGCATCTTTTAGGCTCAGATTTTACACCTGGCAATCTATAAACTATTATTCTCAATAGAAAATTTACCTTTGATGACAAACTTGCTGTCAGTTTCGATAATGAGTTTATCCATATTTTGGCTCTTTGCTTGTTCAATTGCTTTGTGGGCTGCCTGTAAGTAAAGTCTGAATTTTATTCTTCATACAACGACAAATTTTCTATGTGAAATACCATGAAAAAGTTCACTTTAATACAAGGTATGAAATTAAACCTTTTCCATCACAGTCAAAGGTATAGCCAAAGATACCACACTTCTCATCTGTTTTCTTGATCTAAGAGGGCACAATGAAATCAGAAGGCTCTTCCTAGCTTTAAGTCTGTGAAAGGGTGCCAGTCTCCCAATTGACTCTTCACTGGGAGACTTCACTATAGTGGCACGACAGGAAAAGGAACTTGTTCATCTTCTATGTTTTCCCTTTCACAAGAACTAGAAATAAAGTAAAAATGGAAAGCTAAATAAATGTCAGTGTGGTTACGTGAGTTAACACAACTTACCTTCAATTCTGCTGTTTGGTTTGTCTGTCGTCCAGAAACCCTCTCACTTACATTTCTGTTTTGAGATATAGGAATAATTTTATTAAATTCTTATTGCATTATCAACTTCCCATTTTGCTCACGGACCTCTTAAAGTTAGATGCAGTCTATGTTTTTACTCTTCTATGGTACCATCTGTATTGTCATCAATTGCCAAAGATGTAATTTTTGGCATCTTAAAAATGCAAATTGTTCTCACCACCTACTGGTATCCAAACACTCTTCCATTATGATTGAAATTTTGTAGAAGGGGTAAGGCAAATTTCCAGGTGTCATCTGAAGAAGTACCTTTTTAAATTCAGTATTGAGATTTCAGTGAGGGAGGTTTACCTGCAGACCTTGAAATGGCATTGTTTTAAATGTATCCAATAGAATCTCACTACTATGCCATCTGCTTGAATAGTCCAGTAAGATCTAAATCCAGAACATTCTACATTCATCCTCTTTCCCCACAAAAACATCCTCCCCTCCACAGAATATTATTTTAATAAAACACATTTTTATTTTGCTTCAAAATTTAATCACTTTGTTCATCTAACATAATTACAGGATTTAAAATGTTTTATAGTCATAAATCACATAGTGCATTTTTTTTCCTTTGAGGCTGAATTATTATAATTAGGAGCTCTGGAGGTATAGTGTCTAAGGCATTTGACTGCTAACCAGAAGGCTGGTGATTCAAACCCACTAGCCACTAATCCAAAAGAAGGTTGGGCAATCTACTTCTGTACTGATACCACCTTGGAAACCCAAGGAGGGGTCGCTGAGTTGGATCCTGACAGCAGTGAGTTTGGTTTGGGGTGGGGGTGTGTGTGTGTGTAAATCTGAGAATTTGAGAATTATCCATGCCCATGTACATCTTGGATACCACAGACCTACTTAATAAAATCTTTATATTATCTATTTCTAAAAAGGAAAAAAAGAGAAGCCATCAGGTTCAGTATAGTGTATAACTCAGGTGAGAGGCAGGTTACTTTTCTAGTTTTCCTACATGTAGTTGAATTGGCAGGATCCATTACTAAATACCAAATATACATCGATGGATGAATGAATAAATGAAGGTCTTACACGGTCTAGTGGCAAGCATGTTATGACCCAAGGATTTTTATTATTTAAAACTACCTTTGCTGTTTAAAACCACCTTTTACGGAAGAGTTAAGAATTTAGCAGAGGAGCCCTGGTGGTGCAATGATGAATGCTGAACTGCTCACCAAATTGCAGTTTGGAATCCACCAGCGCTCTGGCTGAGGAAGATAAGGCAGTAAGCGTCCATAAAAATTTACAGCCTTGGAAATTACGGGACAGTTCTACTTTGTGTTACAGGGTTGCTATGAGTTGGAATTAACCTGGAAAGCCCACAGGTTTTGATAATAATTTAGCTTTATTTTTATGTCACTTACAGTGGGTTCTGAGGTCCCCAGTAAACTCCATATCCAGCTTTTGCACCATCTCTCCCGTTATTTTTGCAGCTTCCATCCACAAAAACAGTTGGGGTGTGTTCTGCAAAACATCAATTGCGTAAGAATTACGTGAATTATGTATGCATGCTTGTTGTAAACACCAGGAGTTCCTGGACTGGTGGGGGAGTTCCTGGACTGGTGGGTGGAAATGGTTACAGCATTCCTACTAGTCTTATTCTGCTTTAAGCAGCTAATTTGAGGTATTGCCCTTCTAAGTGGACTGCTGCCATTCCATACTCTCCTCTCCAAGGTGTATAAAACTGTCCTGAGGAGCTCTAGGTAGCAGTGGCCTCACTAGTGGAGGTGACAGCAAAATGCCCCAGGTTTACGGCAGACCTAAGGCTTCACAGTAAAGGGGTGGGCGACCAAGGTACTAACATCTTTATGGTTGGTGTTACAATCACTCTGTGGTAGCCAGACAAGGTTGGGGTGAAGGGTCTCTCTGCCCAAGCCACTGGGAGAGGGTGTAGCTAAGCCGAGCTGTGAGGGGGCAGGGCGATGCTGTGAGGGGAATTCGTCCACCCAGACTGGGGCAGAAGTGGAAGCCCCAGGCCATTGCCTGGCCCTCGCCCACCCGCAGCTCCTTCTAACGATCTCCCCTTCCCTCCCCACCACGTCCCTCCCGGCTCCCGCGCTGCCCAGGAAGACCCAGGACAAGGGACCACGGGTCGCAGCCGTAGGCCAGGCAAGAGTCCTAAAATACTAAGGTCAGTGAGAGGAGGCAGGAAAGCCTAGTTTGAGGAACAAGGGAAAGAGGCAGACAGAGGACCAGCCCGGTTCCAGCCCAGGGCGGGCATGTGGAAGCGGCAAACAACTCCACTACAATCACCCCTCCCAACCCCAGCGAGTTCCGCCGTGGTGGAAAGCATGGGGCGCACGATGGACTGTCTGCAACTGGGGAGAAGAGACACCCGCGCCGAAGGCAGAACGCAGGGCCCCCCTCAGGGAGGGCTCTGGCCACGGGTTCCCTGGTGAACTACCCTCCTTGACAACCTACCGCTATCCGGGCCGGGCGCCAAAGCCAAGCGAGGTCCAACGCAGCACCCAGGCCGCGCCAGAATTACCGGGCCGCAACAATGGCAAACCCAGGGAAGGAAGTGAGTTCCTAAATTCATAGACGAAAAAACCAAACTCACCGCCGTGAGTCCGAACCGACTCACAGCGACCCTTCCATGGCGATGTTAGTAAATTGCCCCATCACTTGTAAGTGGCCCTATTGTATGACCAATCTCCTCTGGGCTCAGTAGAGTCCCGCCTAACTTCGTTGTCAGTCCTCCAGCCTGGTACTCGTCATAGCATTTTTCAGGACACGCGATACTGGTTAATTTTTGTGTGGTCTCTACTCAGACCTGTAGGATGAAGAACCGGTTCTTAGATTTTGTCCCAGGCAACCGGGATAAAAAGATATGAAAATACTCCAACATCCTAACCCTTTTAACACGAGGACACATACAAACCAAAAACCCTTTTAAATTATCCCCCCCCCCCCCGCAAAGCAGTGCCTTTTAAGGGTGTTTTGTGAAGAGAGTAAAAGACCTCTGGTGGTGCAGTGGTTACAGCGCTCGGCTGCAAACGAAATGTGGACTGTTTGAACCCAACAGATCTGCTCGACCAAGATGCTTCAGTATATATATAACCCTGGGGCGAAAGACTAGGCAGTCTGCTTCCGAGGGCAAGATATACAGCCTTGGAACCCCTATGAGAGTCAGTTCTACTGTCCTATTAGGTCACTTATGACTCGCAGCACTGGGTTTGGGAGGAATGTACTTTTAGTGCTTGGCACGATGCCTGAACACGCAGGGCGTCCCCTCAAATCCTTTTTTTTTTTTTTTTGCCCCTAAGTCGTTACTACACTTGCCAATTCCATTGTGACCATGAACAATAATCCTACCAAATACGGGCCCTGCAGTGGACCGGGCGGAGGGGGGGGGGGGGTTGGCGGGGTGTGTGTGTCAAGAATTTTAAACTTTTCCTTCCGTCTTCAAATAAAACTTTCGAGAAAAGGTTTATGACCATTACAAAGAAAAATGACCTTTTCTCCCAATCGGGGTTCAGAATTGAACATTCGTTTTGTCCTCATCACCAAGCTTGTTTGGGTGACCATTTAACGTTTACAAGAGCCCTTTGTAAAACTACTAAGGATTGAGGGCATCTACCCAAATACCCGAGGGCACAACAAATGAAGGGGAAGTGTTTACCATTGATTGTGTCTAAGAAAGGAACCAAATGGCCCCAGGTCACCTACATTACACATGTACCCACTTCGGGGGTCACTGGTCCTTTTGTGAAAATGAAGGCACCATGTAATTACTTAAAAAATGAAAAATAAACTTTTACAGCTCCGCAGAACACTGACGAGCTTACTTAAACCCTACAGACCTCCTAAAGGCCAAATCGCGGCAGAGGATTGCTGGTTTTGTAATTCTGTCACCCCCACATTCCTCTACCAACTTAGAGGAGCTGCGGCATGACTCCTTCCAAAGTCCAGAAAACAGGATGTACTTTGGGAAATCACCAACAGGCAACAGGACTAGCTTGGATACACATTTTGTGCACACTTTGCCCCCACATCTACAACCAGTCTGGTTTTCCACACACCGTCCGTCCACACAGGGTTGGAGAGAGTCGATCACGGCCGGCAGGCATTGGGATCTGGCAACTTTTGTGGACGAAGTCCTGGGACAGCCAGGAATCGGCGCCTATGCTGGATAATAAGCACATTACATCCTTCCCCTCAAGGTAACCTCAATTCCCTTCACGTTAAGTTTTCAACTAAGTTCTTACAAATTCATGCGGGTAGCGAACACAAATGTGGAGACCGCAAGCTAACGATCTCTGCAGAAAATGAGTACGACGTGCGAGCACTATTTTGGAATGCTCGACAACCGCCCCTGCAGACCTCATGAGTATTTAACAAGTTCTGACCCAAAACAGTAAGTCCGAACCCCAAAGCAGTGCCCACTGCCACCTTGGGTCAGTCTTTGGGACAGTCCCACTAATCCAGCCACTCAATGAAGTGGTCTCCCGTCTTCCCTTTGGCAAAAGTGCCCGAAATTACCCTACCGGACTCCTTCCTAAAGCTTTGGGGACAAAGTAGCGTCTCCGGGTATCAGCAGTGCCCTCCCCTCCGATTCCGATGACTCACCTCTTCTGGGGTTGAGTCTTCGTCCGCGTCCGTCACTAAAGTTCATGTTGGACTTTTACTCCACAACCAAAAACCTCTCTAGTCTTTGCGATTCCAGCACTGACGCTTCCCAGGCGCAACATTTGAGGAAGAGAGCGCCAGGAAGGCGGGGCTCCCTCGGAGACGCCCACGCTTTCCCTTTAGCCTGAGGGCACCCGGGAGAGAACAGCTCTAGTTTTGGTTCCCGCCCTAGGCCCAAAATTTCCCCTCCTGCGGCTTTCAAATCGCCTCCCTTTCACCTTAACTGACTTCCTCCGGAAGGCTTTTTCACCCCCTCCTTTTTTTTTTTTTTTTTTTTTTACCATTGTATTCAATTCAACCCTCAGGCCGCCTGCTAACCTCAACCTGTGAGCTGGTGAGATGCCTTGGATCCTCGCTCTGACTGAATGCTACCAACAAGACTAGTCAGTTTAAGGGCTGTGTCCCCAGAACTTTGAACAGAATCTGGCATTCGTTAGGATCTCAGAAATTATCTGCAGAACAAATGAATAGATGAATTCAGTAACGATGAGTGCTGCATAATAAGTGAGTCCCAGATGTAAGGGATCTCCCGAGACAGGTGGGGAGGTGACAGGGAAAAGAAAGATACGGTTTACCGGTCAGTTACAGCCTGGGATACTTCTTTCGTACGAAATGTTGTTGTTGTTATGTGCCGTCGAGTGGGACCCGACTCATAGCGACCCCTCCTTGGGTTTCCGAGGCAGTAGCACTACGGAAGTAGATTGCCCAACCTTCCTTCCCAGGAGCGGCTAGTGGGTTTAAACCGCCAGCCTTCTAGCAAATGCCTTAGGCACTATGCCAGCAGAGCTCCCTTCTTAGTCTAACTCTTCTGTATTATTTCAAAACAATCAATTCTGCTACAGAGAGTAAGAATAAAGTTTGCCTTGCCCTGTCTTCTTTCTGTGGAGCGGTTGGTGGCTTTGAACCACTGACCTGATTAACAGCCTTATCCACTAAGACACCAGAGCTCCTTGAATATTCATTCATGATACCCTAAATAAAAGTTCCTGGTACTTAATTTTTGTGACGTATGCCACTTACTTGTTTTCTATCTTACCAACTCCTTAAGGGCAGAGACCTTCATTTTGGTATCCTTGGTGCCTATGAGAATGTCTGGGACAAAGAGCAGATTGTTTGGTGCATAGATATATGAATGAACTATGCAGGGCTCCTTGCCGTAATAAATCAAATAACAGGAAGCAGGGTGTTGAAAAGTAAAATGTTGAAATCTGAGACCTACCTGGTGATAAAACCAGAAGCTTCCTATCTTTAGCCCAGATCTTCAAAATACAGGAATTTGTTAGTCATAATTTCTTCAACTGGGCTTTATTCAAATGTAAAACATCTTTCCATGAGGCCTCAAGGCCAATTTGGTCAGAGGATGAACTTCTGGGCTGATGTGCTGTTGTATTTTATTTGAACTTTCTGGTGGATGTGAAATTCCAGGCTTTTAATTCAATGCAAATTTACTTAAAGAGGGGCTATTTGTAAACAAAACTAATGATATTTAAATAATGACAAACTTGGTCACATCCCAAACAGAAGTAGAAACATTTATAACTATTGTTGTGACTCCAAGCCCAGAATATGGACTATTTTGTGAACTTTTTACTGTTAGGTGCAGAAAAGAGTCAGTCAGGAGTTCTACCCAAGGTGCAATTTTGCCCTCAGAGGGACTTTGGGCAATATCTGAATATATTTTTGGTGTCTCAAATGGGGTGGGGTGCTGCTGGTATCTAGTAGGTGGAAACCAATGATATTGGTAAACATCTACAATGCACAGGTGTTCGGGGTTCAAACCCAGTAAGGCAAATGTCTCAGAATAACTGCTCAGAGAGAGAGAAAAACTGACCGGGAGCCACTCTAAAAGACATCGAGTGACACTCCTCTATAAACTAAAAAAAAAAGTAAGAAATAACACTTACTTCTTTTCTATCTATCTTACCAACTCCTTAAGGGCAGGGACCTTCATTTTTGTATCCTTGGTGCCTACCAGCCTATGGGGAAACATTTACAGACCTCCATGGCAAATGTTATGATAACCAAATGCAGGAAGAACAGTAAGGGTCTAAAAGTATCTGTTCACAGGCTTGTAGAGGTGGGAGAGGAAGCAGGACAAAAGCTACAAACTTAAACATTATCAAGTTTACCTGTTTTATCCTGAGAGTTTTTATATCCTGAGACTAGTTTAACAAAACATCCTTTCAGGGGTTAAATTTTCTGTTTAATTTCAAGTCTGTTTCCTTATCTTAGTTAAAGATTTACAAAAGATAGTGGATACACAATGGGAAATCCTAGTGAGAAAGTCATTTAGGACTAGGACTTGAGTATCTATTTTAGCTACAAAGTTATTTACAAGTTCTAACTACATTTAACATTATCAGTTCTATTTCTGAAACTCCTGCTAACAAAGGCTCCTTCTTTGGGACCTGCTTAAAAAAAAAAAAGAGAAACATTGAGTAACTATCTAGTTTAGAAATCCTGACTTCTGCCTTATTATTTTGGGAGCTCTGGTAGCATAGTGCCTAAGGCAATTGACTGCTAACCAGAAGGCTGGCGATTCAAACCTACCAGCCACTCCTCGGAAGGAAGATGGGGCAGTCTACTTCCGTAGTGATACTGCCTTGGAAACCCAAGGAGGGGTCACTATGAGTCGGGTCCGATTTCGATGGCACACAACAACAGCCTTGATGTTTAAACAGTGAAACAGCGACAAAGAGGCTGAATGGTTTCTTCAGAAAAGTAGAAATTTTGGTTATGGTCTGACATCATCCAATTCAAGGAATTCTGGTGGCACAGTGTCTAAAGCACTTGACTGATAATCAGAAGGTTGGCTGTTCAAATCCGCCAGCCACTCTGTAGAAGGAAGACTGGGCAATCTACATAATCAGAATCAATTCCATTGCAGTGGGTCAGGGTGGTTCTTTTTTTTTTTTTTTTTTTTCCCCCCCTAATCATCCAATTCACATCTGTCACGACTCAGGTTTTATTTTTTAAGATTCATGTCCACAATCCTGTGCAGGCATTCATTTTTCAATTAAAAAAAAAAAATTATAAGAAAAAGAGATTTCTCATCTACCTGCGTAAAGGGAGCAGTCTAGTTAGAGACTAGAGACTCCTTTACGAAGATGGGAACTGTAGGGGTGCAGTAGTTAAGGGATTTAGCTGCTAACCAGAAGGTTGGTGGTGCAAACTAGCCACTCTGTGGGAGAATGATGAGGCAATATGCTTCTGTAAAGATTTACAGCCTTGGAAACCCAATGGGCAGTTCTATTCTGCCTGTTAGAGTCGCAGTCTCAGAAGGAAGGTTGGACAATCTACTTCCATAGTGATCTTGCCTCGGAAACCCAAGGAGGGGTCGCTATGAGTCAGGCCCGACTCGACAGCAGTGGTCGCTTTTATAAGTTAAGAGGACCAGTTAATACGACCGCTGTTCAAATTTACATACCAACCACCAAAGGAAAAGATAAAGAAACTGAAGATTTTTACAAACTTTCACTGTCTGAAATTGAACAAACAATGCAATCAAAGTGTATTCATAATTACTGGTGATTGGCATGCAAAAGTTGGAAACAAAGAAGAATCATTAGTAGTTGGAAAATATGGCCTTGGTTATATAGAAGTGATACCCAGATTGCAAGATAGAATTTTGCAAGACCAGCAATTTATTCATTGCAAACACCTTTTCTCAACAACATAAATGGTGGCTATACATGTGGACCTCACCAGACAGAATATGCAGGAATCAGATCGACTACATCTGTGGAAAGAAGCAATGGAGAAACTCAGTATCTTCAGTCAAAAACAAGGCCAGGAGGTGACTGTGAACAGATCGATTGCTCATATGCAAATTCAAATAAAGCTGAAGATTATTAAAATAAGTTCACAAGAGCCAAAATATGACCTTGGTATATCTCACCTGAATTTAAAGACCATATGAAGAACAGATTTCACTTATTGAGCACCAATGCCCAGAGACCAGATGAGTTGTGGGATAATATCAAGAACATCATCCATGAAGAAAGCAAAAGGTCATTAAAAAGACAGGAAAGGAAGAAAAGACCAAAATGGATGTCAGAAGAGACTCTGAAACTTGCTCTAGACAAGAGAGAAGCTAGAGAATTGAATAAATAAAAGAGCTAAAGAAAAATTTCAAAGAGTGGCTTGAGAAGACAATGCAAACTATTATCATGAAATGTGCAAAGACCTGGAATTAGAGAAAGAAAAAAAGAAAGCACTCAACAACATTTCTCAAGCTGAAAGAAATTAAGACATAATTCAAGCCTCAAAAGACCATACTGAAGGATTCTATGGGCAAAGTATTTGTAAGGCCACAGTAAGGAGAAAAGGACGCACAAAAGTGAGGTTAAAGAGAAGTTTTTATTCTGAGTTTCCGGGGGAAGTTTACGGGCCCCCGAGAGGGGCCCGGGCGAGGTTCACGGGTCCCTGAGAGGGGCCCGGGAAGTCCCACCACCTGGCTGGGGAGGGGAGGGTTTATAGTCTTGTGGAGGACCTAAGCGGGGACACTAAGGAAATAGTGGGGTCCAATTAGCTGTTAGTATGGGTCTGCACTTAATTAGCATGAGGGGGCTTCACAAGAGGAAGCTTGCCACTGCATGGGACTTTCCAGTCTGGGCGGGTTCTGTTACTTCCGTTGTCTCATCAGGGCTTGACACCGGAGGAAGCTGCTAACTGAAATATTGGTGGCGTGGGTTTACTTCAGCCTAACAGTATTGACCAACATAAGAAGCATCAAAAGAAGACAGAAAGAATACACAGTCACTGTGAAACCGAGTAAAGTAAAAACTTTCCCCCACCCTGGTACCCGATGGGAATAGATAAGTAAGCTAAATTACCCCCAACTATTTCCCCACCCCAGGCAGATGAGTATTCAGTTCCTTAAAGAACATTCTTTCCTGTAGGTGTTAGACAGCTAAAAGTGTCTTAGAAACAACTTGTAAATTAACTCTGGCCTGGGGACGTGCACAATAGGGCAGAAAGGAACAAAAGTTAATGAGGGACCCTCTCCCCTCTGCCCAAGCCCCTATCAGCTGATGACAAGAAGCTGGAGTGACTCATCCCTTCACGCCCAAATTCCTCAACCTTTTGTGAATTTGCACAACCCCCTCTCCTGAAACCTACAAAAACTGTATTTCGATGGCATCTCGGGGAGTCAGGTCTGTGTATGAGGATACCCCTACTCCCTGCATTGCTGCTTTGCAATAAATAATTTTCTCTCCTCTTAATCTTAGTGTGTAAACTGTCTTGGTCTGACTGCGAACCAGGCAGGGACCCGCGTTTGGTCCTATGATAAATAACTGCATCAAAAAGAATTGGTCAACATTCAACTATTTCAGGAGGTAGAATATACCCAAGAACCAAGGATAATGAAGGAAGAAGTCCAAGCTGCACTGAAGGAAGTGGCAAAAAACAAGGCTCCAGGAACTGGCAGAATACCTGATGAGAAGTTTCAACAAATGGATGCAGCACTGGAAACCCTCAGCTGTTATGCCAAGAAATTTGGAAGTCAGCTACCTGGCCAACTGACTAGAAGAGATCCATATTAATCCCATTCCAAAGAAAGGTTATCCAACAGAATGTGGAAATTACCTAACAATATCATTAATATCACAAACAAGTAAAATTTTACTGTAGATAATTTAGTAATGGTTGCAGTAGTTCATTGACAGGGAACTGCCAAAATTGAAGCTGGATTCAGAAGAGAATGTGTCACAAGGGAAGTCATTGCTGATACTAGATGGATCTTGACTGTAAACAAAGAATATCAGAAAGATGTTTACCCATGTGCAGTGTAGTAAATTACTTAGTATGGCTTTTCTACCCATAAGTCATTGTAAACTCAGTAGTGGAATGGGCAACTGAGGAGCTCATGATTGTAAATGTTATCCATCTGGGTTATTTCTGTTGGGCGTGGCACAACACAATGTTATGGGAGGCTCACCCTCAGGTGCTTAGAATTCTGTTGTTATGATTGATTGGTTTGGCCACTCTGCCAAGCTCAAAAGGAGGCCTCCTGGAGGCAGAACTCTCTCTGACTGCTGGTTGAGGAAGACGTGCTGCTGAAAGAGACATGCGCTCCTAAAAGAGGCATGTGCTGCTGGGAAAGAGACGCAAGAGGCACGCATTGCTGAGTAAGACACAGAGAGACATGCACTGATGGGAGAGAGACTGTGAGAGACTTGGCTGAGAGACAGCGGGCTGGGAGAGAGACTAAATGTTTTTCCTGAACTTGAATTGTAGCCTGGTGCTTCCCTAATAAACCCCATAATCTGTGAGTTCTGTGTAGCCACTGCAGCGAATTATTGAACCCAGGGGAGAGGTGGTGGTGCTTTGGAAGGAACAGTTGGTGAAAGGGCTGGAGGGAGGCAGCATGTCTGGCCTTGCAGTAATAGGCCTTGGGCTATTGATGGTGATTCTGCCTTCCTCTTGTGGGGTTCTAGGAGGTCAGAATATGTGGCCTCCTTGTCATTTTTGCACCATGTTTCATTGACTATGCAAAGACTTTCAACTGTGTAGATTATAACAAACTATGGATGACATTGCAAATAATGGGAATTCCTGAACACTTAATTGTGTTCATGAGGAACCAGTCATTCAGACAGAACAAGGGGACACTGAATGGCTTAAAATTAGGAAAGATGTGTGTCAGGGTTGTATCCTGTGTTAGTTAAGCTTGTATGTCAACTTTGCCGGACCATGATTCTAAGTGGTTTTGAAGGTATGGTGTACTTGTTCCCCATAATGAGATCTGATATAATGTAATCACCTCAATAATGAGAGGTGCTATGTGCAGCCAATCAGTTGAAAGGGAGTTTCCTCAGAGGTGTGGCTTGCTTCCAATATATACATGGGCATCATAGGAAAATTCTCTGGCTTTCTGCTGGATCTTAATCTGCCATTTTACCTGCCAATTTTGGTTCGTCATCCTCCAAAGCCAGCAGCCTTGCTATACTGCCTGACGATCTTGGGTTCATCAGCCCCTACAGTGCCATGAGTCAGGAGAAGACTCCAGCTTAACATTTGACCCACGGACTTGGGCCTTGCCAACCTATGAAACTGTGTGTGGAAATAAATTTCTTTGAGATAAATCTCTGTCTCTCTCTGTCTCTCTCTCTCTCTCCTATCTTAAGCTTTTAAAAGTTCAACTCCTGTGAGAGCATTGTAGAATTCAGGTGCTTGGTGTGATAGAAAATGACTAAGCTAGGTTTGGATCAAAGTTCCATTTTCCAAATTAAATTTTAAATTTGTCCTAAATCATCCTTTCTGCCTTTCTAAGAATTATTGTTATTGTTATTAGGTACCATTGAGTTGGTTCTGACTCATACTGACCCTGTATACAACACAAACAATCACTACCCAGTCTTTCGCCATTCTCATCATCACAGCTATGTTTGAGCCCATTGTTGCAGCCACTGTGTCAATCCATCTCATTCAGGAATTTCTTTTTTGCTGTCACTCTACTTTACCAAGCATAACTTCCTTCTCCAGGGACCAGAAGGAAGGCTGGGCAATCCTACTTCCGTAGTGATACTGCCTCGGAAACCCAAGGAGGGGTCGCTATGAGTCGGGGCCGACTTGACAGCATATAACAACAACAACAACCAGGGACCAGATCCTCCTGAGAATATGGCCAAAATATGTGAGACAAAGTCTCATCATCCTCATTTCTTAGGAGTATTCTGGATGTACTTCTTCCAAGACAGATTTCTTTGTTCTGGTATCCATGGTATTTTCAAATTCTTCCCCAACACCACAATTCAAATGCATCAATTCCTCTTCAATCTTCCTTATTCATTGTCTAGCACATGCATATGACACTATTAAAAATATCATTGCTTGGGTCAGGTGCACTTTAATCTTCAAAGTGACATCTTTGCTCTTAAACATTTTAAAGAGGTCTTTTGCAGCAGATTTGCCCAGTGCAATATGTCTGATTTCTTGACTCCTTTTTCCATGGGTGTTGCCAGTGGATCCAATTCAAATGAAATCCCTGACAACTTCAATCTTTTCTCCACTTATTGTGATGTTGCTTATTGGTCCAGATGTGGGGATTTTTGTTTTCTTTATGTCGAGTTGTAATCCATACTTGTCCTGGGAATTTCCCAGGGGGTTTGAAATTTCCCTTCAGATGAATTTGGAGAAACCAAAAAGTCTGTCAGGGGGTCCTGTTACCAGCACAAGTTTTATTAAGAGTAAGAGGGAAAAAACAAAATGAAGAGAGAGTTTACAGATTGATAGATAAAAGGTAGACATGGGCTTACACAATTTGTTAGAAGCTTTTTCTGATCCAGCAGGTGGCCAGGCTGGAATGGATCCAAGAGTATCTGCAAAAATCCACCCATCTTTTAGGAATATTTTTACCTGAACTGGGGGATTGAAAATGTGACCAGGACGCGAAGGCTACGTGACCGGTTTCCAGTCTTAGTGGTGCCAAAGGCCTCAGGAGGGGATCCCAGGAAGTGCTTTCAGAACCACCGGTATTTGCTTTTGGGAGCTCTGGTGGCCTAGTGCCTAATGCATTAGACTGCTAACCAGAAGGCTGGCAGTTCAAACTCACTAGCCACTCCTTGGAAGGAAGGTTGAGCAATCTACTTCTCTAGTGATACTGCTCAGAAACCCAAGGAGGGGTCACTATGAGTCAGATCCGACTGGCAGTGAGGTGGGGGGTGTGTGTGTGTGTGTGTGTGTGTGTGTGTGTTTGCTTTGATAGAGTACTGTTGGTTTAAGGCTTTAATTGCCTGGGGCTAGCTAAAGGACAGGTTAATCCCTAATAGGGAGGAGGTGATTGAAATGTGACAGGGAGGGAGAAGCGAATAGCTAGCAGTTTCTTACAAGCACAGCTAAATGAGATGGGGTTTGAGAAAATTTTGGGGGGTGTTGGAATCACTGACCCAACAATATTGAAGACTGTTGTCTTTCATCTTCATCATTAAGTACTTCAAATTCTCTTCACTTTCAGCAAGCAAGGTTGTGTCATCTACATGTTCATGAGTCTTCCTCTAATCTTGATGCCTCATTATTTTTCATATAATCCAGTTTCTAAGATAATTTGCTCAGCATACAGATTGAATAAATATGGTGAAAGGGTACAAGGCTGACACACACCTTTCCTGATTTTAAACAGTGCACAGGTTCCTCATGAGCATAATTAAGTGTTCTGGATTTCCCTTTATTTTATTTTATTTGTTGTGATTTGGGTGAAGATTTACAGAGTGAAGTCACTTTCCATACAGCAGTTCACATGTACATTGTCTCATGTCATTGACCACAGTTTACAATGCAACAGCTCCCTTCCCACTTCCTCCCCATAGTTACCTCTTCCCAGTGACCATCCCTCCA
>NW_006921791.1:2713153-2717949 GCF_000298275.1 Orycteropus afer afer
GTATGTCTCCTTTTTTGGTATTTTCACGAAAATTCTTCTGCTAGTTGGGGTTTAGTCTACTTCTGTATCCTTCCCTTCAAGGCTCAGGGATCCAAGATTATCTTCTGTGTCTGTGTCAATTGGTTTCCCTTGTCTTTGTTGAAGAGGGTCTGTGCAGTCCTTCTGCCTAGTCCGCCATCTTGCCCCTTCTCCCCTGGATTTCCCATTTTTTGCAACATTATCTATAGTTTGGTATGATCTACACAGTTGATTACCTTTGCATAGTCAATAAAACACAGGCAAACATCTTTCTGGTATTCTTTGCTTTCAGCCAAGATCCATCTGACCTGAGCAATGATATCCCTCACTCCATGCCCTCTTTTGAATCCAGCTAGAATTTCTGGCAGTTCCCTATCAATATATCCCTGCAACTGTTTTTGAATTATCTTCAGGGCAATTTTACTTGTGTGTGATATTAATGATATTGTTTGATAATTTCTGCATTTTATTGGATAACTTTTCTTAGGAATGGGATAAATATGGATATTTTCCAGTAGGTTGGCCAGGTAGTTGATTTACAGATTTCTTGACATAAACAATTGAGTGCCTCCAGTTCTGCACCCATTTGTTGAAACATCTCAAGGAGTATGCCATCAATTCCTGGAGCCTTGTTTCTCACCAATTCCTTCAGTGCAGTTTGGACTTCTTCCTTCAATACTGTTGGTTCTAGATCATATTCTTTGTCTTGAAAGAGATGAATATTGACTAATTCTTTTTTGCTACAGTGAATCTGTGTATTCCTTCAATCTTCTTTCGATGCTTCTTGTGTTGGTCAATACTTTGCCCATAGCATCCTTCAATATTGTAGTTCGAGGCTTGATTTTTTTTTCTTCGTTTCTTTCCACTTGATATGTGTTGAGCATGTTCTTTCCTTTTTGTTTCCTAATTTCAGGTTTTTGCACATTTTATTATAATACTCTGTCTTCTCAAGTCGCCCTTGGAAATTTTCTGTTCACCTCTTTCTAACTGGCCAAATTAGCTTAAATATTTCAATCAAATATACCCAATTTTAACAAAAGATGTTTTAATTTATAATCCTAAATTTAGCAAGGCCAAAAGATGCTTACTAATAAAGAAACAACATGGAGTTGGTTTCTTGTCAAAATGGCATGGGTGGTGTCTTATCTCCTTTAACTTTACAAGGTGGCTGGGAAGGTCAAGATCAATAGCCCAAGGTTGATTCCAGTGAGGAGGAGGTCAGACATGCCTCTACCCTCCAATCTTTATATAAATTCTGACACCAGCTATCTTTCCTACAACACTCTCTACTTCTCTTCTGGATTTGATCATTTGTTACAATGGCTGCAGAGAACTCACAGACAATATTCATGATTGTGGGATTTATTAGGGAAGTAACAGGTTACGATTCAGGATCAGAAATGACTCAGGATACAGTTCATCCATCAGTACAGTCTCTTCTCTGCAGTGCCCTTATGCACACTTCTGTTTGGCTTTTGCCTCAGCCCTCTCCTCCCCTTGGCCTCTGCACTGCTCCAGCAAGTGTTAGAAAGCTTTTAGCTCTGGGGATAAATTCTCAGAGGCACCCTACTCTGCCAGTATGCCGAAGGCACTCAGCTTTGTCACCCTGTGGATCACCTAGCCTATTTCCATGGATAAGTGCCTAGAGGTACTCCACTCTACCAGCAAGCCCCCTGCCTGAAGGCACTGAGGTTTTTCACTCTGTAGGCTGGACACCTCTGTCTTGTTTTGGTCTCTTGGTTCTGATGCTTCTGCTGCTGTTGTTCCTTTGCTGCTGCTTCTAGTTGTTTCTCACTGTCTCCAGCATTACCGCTTTCTGTCTCCAGGGTCAAGGAGGTTCAGCATGGGTATTTTGGGTCTAAAAGACACACTCTACTTCTGTTTCTTCTTTCTTGATGTTAGTGAGAGCCCCCCTTTCTTCTTCTGGAATGGCTGATTTTAAGCCTAGCAGCATAGCTAGTTCCATACACCTTATTTGCATTACTTCTACCTCCACAAGGATGCCATGTACCTTATTTACATTATTAGCAAGGTATTTAATCCTCTTGGTGGGCCACAAGAATATCATGTTTGCATAGTCCCACTCAGTCATTTCATGGGAGTTAGAAAGACTATGGTTTGTGATTGTTGTTGTTAGGTGCCATTGAGTCAGCTCTGACTCATAGTGACCCTATGCCAACCAAACAAATTGCTGTCTGGTCATGCATTGTCCTCACAATGCTTACTATACTTGAGCCCATTGTTGCAGTCACTGTGGCAATCCATCACATTGAGGGTATTCCCCTTTTTCGCTGACCCTCTGCTTTGCCAAGCATAATACCCTTCCCAGGGAATGGTCCCTTCTGGCAACATGACAAAAGTAGGTGAGATGAAGTCTGGCCATTCTTGTTTCCAAGGAGCATTCTGGCTGCACTTCTTCCAGGACAGATTTGTTAGTTCTTCTGGCAGTCCATGGTACCTTCAGTATTCTTCACCAACATCACAACTCAAAAACATCAACTCTTCTTTGTTGTTGTTGTTGTTATGTGCCATCAAGTCGGCCTGACTCATAGCGACCCCTCCTTGGGTTTCCGAGGCAGTATCACTACGGAAGTAGGCTTGCCCGACCTTCCTTCCAAGGAGTGGCTGGTGGGTTTGAACCGCCAGCCGTCTGGTTAGCTGGCAAGTGTCTTAGCCACTATGCTACCAGAGCTCCCAACTCTTCTTTAGTCTTCCTTATTAATTGTCCAGCTTTCATATGCATATGCGGAGATTGAAAATACCATGACTTAAGTTAGGCTCAACTTAATGTTCAAAGAGACATCTTTGCTCTTCAGCACTTTAAAGAAGTCTTCTGAAACAGATTTTCCCAGTGCAATACATCATCTGATTTCTTGACTGATGCTTCCATCAATGTTGATTGTGGGTCTAAGCAATATAAAATCTTTGACAACTTCATTTTTTTCTCTTTGTATAATGATACTGCTTATTAGTCCAGTTGTGGGGATTTTCATTTTCTTTATACTGAGGTGTAATACATACTGCAGACTGTGCTCTTTAATCTTGATCAGAAAGTGGTTCAAATCACCTTCACTTTCAGCAAGCAAGGTTGTTAATGGGTCTTCCTCCAATTTCAATGCCACATTCTTCTTCACATAGTCCGGATTCTAGGATTACTTGCTCAGCATACAGATTGAGTAAGTATGGTGAGAAGATACATTCCTGACAGCCTCCTGGTCTGTGTACTCGTTCCTCATGAGCACAATTAAGTGTTCCGGAATTCCCATTCTTCTCAATGTTATCCATAATTTGTTACGATCCACAAAATTGAATGCCTTTGCATAGTCAATAAAACACAAATAAACATCTTTCTAGTATCTTTGCTTTCAGCCAAGATCCTTCTGACATCAGTAATGACATCCTTCATCCCACATCCTCTTCTGAATCCAGCTTGCATTTCTGGAAGTTCCCTATCAATATACTACTGCAACCCTTTTTGAATTATCTTCAGCAAGATTTTACTTGCATGTTAGATTAATTATATTGTTCAATAATTTCCACATTCTGTGGGATCACCTTTCTTTCAAATGGGTACAAATATAGATCACTTCCAGTCAGCTGGACGGGTAACTGTCTTGCAGATTTCTTGGCATGGACAAGTAAGTACCTCCTCCAGTGCAGCATCCATTTGTTGAAACATCTCAGTGGGTATTCTGTCCTTTCCTGGAGACTTATTTTTCATCAATTCCTTCAGTGTAGTTTCAACTTCTTCCTTCAATATCATTGGTTCTTGATCATGTGCCCCTCTTGAAATGGATGAATATCAACCAATTATTATTGGTACAGTTACTCTGTGTATTCCTACCATCTTCTTTTGATATTTCCTGCATCATTCAATATTTTGCCCATACATCTTTCAATATTGCTCAAGGTTTGAAATTTTTTTTCAGTTCTTTAAGCTTGAAAAATGTTGAGCTTGTTCTTTCCTTTTGTTTTTCTAGCTCCAAGTCTTTGCATATTTCATTATAATGACTGTCTTTGTCTTCTCTAGCAGCTCTTTGAAATCTTCTGTTCATCTTTTTATCTTGTCATTTCTTCGATCTGCTTCAGCTAGTCTCAATTTAAGGGCAAGTTTCAGAATCTCTACTGACATCCATTTTGGTCTTTTCTTCCTTTCCATCTTTTTTTTTTTTTTTCTTCGTGAGCATGATTGCATTTATTAGTAATGCTTATAAAGGTGAAAATTGTAAACACTCAAAATGCATATAGGCTATTTGAATAAATTACAAAACATAAAATGATGGACTATTACAGGGATTTTAAAGTGATGATTTAGATCTATGAGTTATTGACCACAAAAATGCATTCATAATTCATTAAGTAAGTAAAAAGTTTATAATGGCATCAAAAATATAATTTTATTTTCAAAAATACATGTTAAGTTGCATACAATAAATTCATAAATAAAATATTAACAGTCATTAGCACTATGTGGAAGGTATTCTGCTGATTGTTTTGTGTGTGTTTTCCATTGTTTAATATAGAGTTATATATGTTTTAACCCAAACTATTACTTTGAGGAACAACATGTGTATGTATTTTGCCCCATAATGTAAAAGATGTAAAGGTCACTGTTGATTTGACAGAGCAGTTTGGAGTGTTGATGAGTCTGAAAGGCTGTTTAAAATGTGTTTATGTATCTGGAATTGTAAAGTAATTCAGCCAAAAGTGAATGACAGGTATACAGGTGCTCATTTTACAGTTCTTTCTCTCTCTCTCTTTTTTTTTTTTTTTTTTTT
>NW_006921791.1:2722729-2731476 GCF_000298275.1 Orycteropus afer afer
ACTGCAGCTCTGTCTGTCTCCTTTTTTGGTATTTTCACGCAAATTCTTCTGCTAGTTGGGGTTTCGTCCACTTCTATATCCTTCCCTTCAAGCCTCAGGGGTCCAGGATTATCTTCTGTGTCTGTGTTAATTGGTTTCCCTTTTCTTTGTTGAAGAGGGTCTGTCCAGTCTTTCTGCCTAGTCTGCCATCTTGCCCTCTTTCCATCTTTTTAATGAGCTTTTGCTTTTTTCATGGATAATATTCTTGATGGCATCTCATAATTTGTCTGGTTTTTGGTCATTGATGTTCAATGTGTCAAATGTATTCTTTAGAAGGTCTCTAAATTCAGGTGGGATATGATCAGGGTCATATTTTGGATCTCATGGACTTATTTTAATTGTCTTCAGCTTCAACATAAACTTGCATAAGAGCAATTGATGGTCTGTTCCACTATCTGCTCCTGGCCTTATTTTGCTGAAGATATTGAGGTCCTCCATCTCCTCTTTCCACAGTTGTAGTTGTTCTAATTCCTATGTATTCTCCATTTGGCAAAGTCTATGTATAAGGTCACTGTTTATGTTGTCAAAAAAAGGTATTTGTAGTGAATAAGTCATTGGGTTAGCAAAATTCTGTCATGCAATCTCCAATGTCATTTCTATCACCAAGGCCATATATTCCAACTACTGATGATTCTTGGTTTCCAATTTTTGCATTCCAATCACCATTAATAATCAACACATCTTGATAGCATGTTTGGTCAATTTCAGACTGCAGAAGTTGGTAAAAATCTTCAATTTCCTCATCTTTGGCTTTGGTGGTAGGAGCATGGAATGCTATTACTCAGAAATGTCACAGATCTATTGCTCATGGTTACTGATTAATGGTGCCCAGATCATCGTGACCCAGATTTTAACCTCACCACTTATAATGATGGAATGTTTTTACAGCATTGACAATGAATCTTTGTGGCTCATTCTTTCTCTGCCTTCCTGGTTCCCTGTTTAATGAGTTCAACAAAATTCACATATACTTAGGGTCAATTTTTCTATGAAGTTTGCTTTTTCAAAGAAGAGTGAAGAAAATCAAAGTCATTTGGAAACATTAAATCCAAGGATATTATGGACCACAGGGACTTCAGCCTTCATGACCCTGAGACCAGAATAACTTGATGGTGCCTGGCTACTAATGCAAACCACTCAGAGAAGGATCAAAATTGGAGATCCTGGATAGAGTGGGAAGAAAAATGTGGAATAAAATTCAAAAACACAAAAATGACCAGAATTACTTGTCAGATAGAGGCTGGTTGGACCCCTGAGACTATGGCTCCAGGTTATCCTTTGGGCCTGGAACTGGAATCACTTCTGTGGATTAGCTTTCAGTCAAACAGTAGAAAGACCTACAAGCAGAACACCTACCCAAAGGAGATGCACCTATCTACCCTAGGGAGATGTACCCCCTAGATCAATCAACCATGAGACATCAGAAGGGCATTTGCATAGAGGGAAAGCTGGACTGAGAGGAATGCATAGATAAGAAAGGCACAGGGAAGGCATAGTCATGGGGAGGAAAGCTTTTTATGGTTGGGGATGGTAATCGGGGCGTGAAACCAAATGTTTGTACATATACTTCCTTCCTTCCTTTCTTACCTTACTTGCTCAAAAAATAATTTGGGGCATGTTGTAGTGAAAAAGCCCACTCAGTCCTTAAAATGAGGTTAAGAGGACTTATTCAGGGAAAGAAAAAGATACATTCAAATGTAGGGAGACAGCAGCCCACATAAGTGAGAACTGATGACTCGAACTAAAAGCTTCTTACAAAGACAAACATAGTTCAGGCAACAAAGAAATTATAATATAGTCATTTGATTGGATAGTCTTTGGTTGAGGTCACCAGGAAGATGGGATAGGCTTGGAGAGTGGGCTTCTACTGGATAATTGAGTATAGAGGTTTACAGTGATTGATTTCAGGAAGTAATTATAGGAGTATTAAATCATCCTCATATATCCTTCAGGTGGAATCATAAAGCATCACTGGTGGATGTTTAGTCAGTTTTAACCAGAAGTCTCAGGAACTGTGAAAACCCTTTTAGTGCCAGGAATTCATTTCCCCAGAATAGTTACTTAAACAAAAGCCCTTTGAGCTTTCTGGGAACCTTTATGTAAGGTTGGGTCCAAAACCCTTTCCAACTATTCTTTTTATTACATCCTTGTCATTAAGAAATATTTCTTGGACTCACTTTATACAAAACACAACTGTGTCAAGATTCCCTTCCTTAGAGTCTATTTCACATCCTGGCTTGACCATAAAGGGAAATTCTTAGTTTTTATGGCTTCCATTAATTGACATAGCCAGATAACAGGAGCTTGTGAGACATTTTGTTGGTTTCGTAGTTAAGCAAACACACAGTCTTAGCCAGGCAGGCAAGCAAAAGAGCAGTTTAGTTCAGCAAGAACAGAGGTTAAGTCAGATATTTAGTTTTTGTCTAAAAGACTTTACCAATTTCTCCTTTACAGGAAAATTAAAGAGTATATACAATACCAAAGGGGGAAAAAATGTGGATTTCAAAAAATAAGAAGAAAGAGAAAATAAAGTTTGGAAGGGAAAACAGTAGTAGAGAGTTGCTTATAGTTTTCTGAAAAGAGCACCTAACATTAATAATTGAGGGGGCTAATTAATAGGAAAGGGTTATATTCCTGTCCAAAGTCAGATTCCATTTTGATATTCAGTATAAGTTCTGCTTCAAAATTACAGCCTGTCATTTTTGTAAGTTTCCACTGTGTTTTGCTGAAACCAATAGAAAGTAACTTTTAGAAAAGAATGAGGGAGCTTTAACCACCCTCAAGAAACAGAGTGGTGGGGGCAACATGAATTCCCAGGAAACAAAATGTCAGGATTTAAAATCACTCTTCAGAAGAGTATGTCAAGATGTAAATGATTGTTCTTGGAAAGAATATGTTCATAAACAATCAAACTTGTCAGTACACAAACTGTTCGAGAATACATGAATAGTGTACTCCTGGAACTGACTAAAATCATGAATTTTAAAAACACCAAACCCACCTCAGTCCAGTTGATTCTGACTCATAATTATCATATAGAACAGAGTAGAACTGTCCCATAGGGTTCCCAAGGCTGTAAATCTTTACAGAAGCAGATTGTCTAATCTTTCTCAGGCAGAGTGGCTGGTGGGTTCTAACCGCTGAACTTCTGGTTAGCAGCCAAGCTAAGTGCACCACCAGGTCTCCTTACAGTCATGAATGTTGTTGTTGTTAGGTGTCATAGTCAGTTCTGACTCACAGTAGCCCTGTGTACAGCAGAACAAAATCCGGACTAATCTTGTACTATTCTCACAATTGTTGCTATGTTTGTTTGAGTCGATTTGTTGCAGCTACTATGTCAATCCATCTCTTTGAGCATCTTCAATCATGAGTAAAACCAGAAACCAACTACAATCAAGTCGATTCCAACTCATAGTAACCCCATAGGGCATGGTAGAACTGCCCCACAGAGTTTGCAAAGCTGTAGTTCTTTCTTTCTTCCATGGTGGGTCTAGTGGGTTTGAACTGCTGACCTTTTGATTAGCAGTTGAATGCTTTAAGCACTATGTCACCAAACCAGGAAAACCAAACTCACTGCCACTGAGTCGATTTTCCAAGGTGGTAAATCTTTATGGAAGTAGCTTGCCCAGTCTTCTGCGAAGTGTCTGGTGGGTTTGAACCACCAACCTTTTGGTTAGCCATCAAATGCTTTAGGCACTACGCCACCAGAGCGCCTTACCATGCCAGGAGAACTCCCTGTTCATAAACATCTGACTACAATTCCATCATCAAGAATAACTAACCTGGCTGGCTTACTCCCTCTAACTAGATGGCAGACTTTTTTTCCAAGGACTTCAAACTGACGGTGATATTATCTACAATCAATCTTTAACCCCCTATCTTTCCTTTGTTTCTCTATTTATAAAAACTTCTGACTCTATAGACCAGGGAACACTGTGTTGATAGTATTATCAACTCTTTTTTTTCCCAATTAGTGAACTGTTTTTTATTATTCCTCAATAAAATTCTTTGCTTTAATTTTAACAGAGACTCCAATTTGCTTTTTCACACTGCATAGAGGAGCTTCCAGAATCTCTCACCATATTTGACTTTTATTAAGGACAAACTTCATGCACCTCATTATAGGCTATTTATTTGATACAGGGGGGAAAATGTGTCAAGAGCTGGGAAATACCTCTTACCATTATGTAAATATATTTACTTTATTTGCATTTATTATGATGAGATTTGATTGCTGTTTTTCCAGTTAGCCCAGAATCTTTACTGTGACCACTAGCTCTTTTATTTATTTGTCATGGATGTTGAAAAAATGTCTAAAAATTTGAGTTTCCAATCTCACAACATTAATCAATGTTTACATTGAAGGGAGTCATGAAAGCAGAAGAGTTCTTCCCGACATGGACCCAGTTTGAGTTGAAATAACTTCAAATTAACTGTATAAGGGTTGTATATATGAAGTAGAAGGCATTTGGTAGGAAGTCAGACAAACAATATGTGGTGTAGTGGTTAAGGCATTTAGCTGCTAACCAAAATGTCAGTGGTTCAAACCTGTAAAGATTTATAACCTTGGAAGCCCAGTGGGGGTTGCTAGACTCAGAATCAATTCAATGGCAGTGAAGTTTTTAAGAGCTAGAAATAGATTGATAAGTAGTAGACTGAGATCTACTTTCTGACAAGAAGGAAGGGAAGAGAGGACAGTTGGGCTCTCCTTGTCAATAATAAGGGAAACCCACCAGCCACTCCTCGGAAGGAAGACTGGGCAATCTACTTCTGTAGTGATACTGCCTCAGCAACCCAAGGAGGGGTCACTATGAGTTGGGGCTGACTGGATGGCACATAGCAACAACAACTACAACAAGAGACAGGTGGTGCAAATGGTTTTCTCTCAACTACTAACTTAAAGATGAGGTTTGAATGCACCCAGTAACACCACAGAGAAAAGGCCCTTCTATGAAGATTACAGGCAAGAAACACCTATGTAGTTTGGTTGCACTCTGACACATGGAGTCATTCTGAGTTGAAATCAACTGCATGGCAATGGGTTTGGTTTTTTGGTTTAGAAGGAGAGGGAGGTCAAGATACTTGAATTCAGAGTTGAGTTTCCTAGTGTATTAATCTTGTGCTAATCTGCCTGTGGCCTTTATGTCTTTGGTTGGCCTGCAGCAGTATTCATCCTTTAGCACCTGTTCTCCTCATCCTGCCCATTGTGGAGGGGGGAAGAGCCCCCTTGCTGAAAATTGCAGAACAAACTAGCAACCATGGTGAAAGCAGGCATTAATTATAATAACTAACTTGCTAGTTTTCCTTACTTCTCCCTCTTTTTAAGTAAATAGAATAGCTGATCACTTCATGGATTTTAATTTCTTTAGATGTTTTCTTGCTTATACACTCTTTTGAGTATGACCTTATCCTATGGCCATTTTCCAAGAACTGCGGTTTGTGGGGCAAGATGACCCTGAGAAGAGAAACATCGAGTCTGGAGCAAATGAGTTAAAGGGGAACAAAAACATTCCTGGCAGTCCAAGAGATCTTCAACCCCCTTCCCATCTCCTTGTATAATCATGTTTACTTCTTTGCTCGGGGAGACAGACTTTTTAGAGAAGTGATTCTGTCTCCTTGGGTATCGATACTTAATAAATCTTTTGCTTTTCCACTTCAACCTGTTGTGGTTATTGGCTCTACTCATTTACTGTGATGTTGCTTATTGGTCCTGTTGTGGGGATTTTTGTTTTCTTTATGTTGAGGTGTAATCCATACTGAAGGCTGTAGTCTTTGATCTTTATCAGTAAGTGCTCACAGTCATCTTCACTGTCAGTAAGCAAGGTTGTACCATCTGCATATCACAGGTTGTTAATGAGTCTTCTTTCAATTCTGATGCAGCATTCTTCTTCATATAGTCCAGCTTCTCAAATTACTTGCTCAGTTTACAGATTGAATAAGCATAGTGAAAAGACACAACCCTGATGCACACACTTCCTGATTTTAAACCATGCAGTATTCTCTAGTTCTTCAAAAGACTGCCTCTTGGTCTATGTACAGGTTCCTCATGAGCACTCTAAGTGTTCTGAAATTCCCATTTTTTCAATATTATCCATAATTCATTGTGACCCACGCAGTTGAATGCCTTTGCATAGTCAGTAAAACTAAGGTAAACATCTTTTTGGTATTCTTTGTTTTCAGCCAAGATCCATCTGACGTCAGCAATGGTATCCTTTTCCACAACCTCTAATACATCCAGCTTGAATTTCTGGTAGTTCCCTGTCAAGGTACTGCTGCAACCCTTTTTTCATTATTTTCAGCAAAATTTTACTTGCATGTGATGTTAATGATATTGTTCAATAATTTCCACATTCTGCTGGCTCATGTTTCTTTAGAAAGTGTACAAATATAGATCTCTTCCTGTCGGTTGGCAGTGTAGCTGTCTTTCAAATTTCTTGACATAAATGAGTGAGTGCCTCCAGTACTGCATCCATTTGTGGAAATATCTCAGTGGGTATTCTGTCAATTCCTTGTTATTATAATAGTTATTATACAAAGTCTTGTTTTTCACCAATGCCTCAGAGCAGCTTGGATTTACTCCTTCAGTAACATCAGTTCTGGATCATATGCTATCTCCTGAAATGGTTGAATGTCAACTAATTATTTTTGGTACAGTGATTCTGTGTATTCCTTCTATCTTCTTTTGATGCTTCCTGTAAAGTTCAATATTTTGCTTATATCCTTCCATATTGCAACTTGAGGCTTGAATTTTTTCTTCCATTCTTTCAGCTTGAGAAATGTGGAGTCTGTTCTTCCCTTTTGATTTTCTAACTCCAGTCCTTTCCACATTTCTTTCACCTTCTTGAGGTATTCCTTCAAATCTTCTGTTCAGATCTTTTACTTTACCATTTCCTCCATTTGCTTTACCTACTCTATGTTCTAGAGTAAGTGTCAGGGTCTCTTCTGACATCCTTTTTGGTCCTCTCTTTCTTTCTTGTCTTTAAATGACCTTTTGCTGTCTTCATGTATGATGTTCTTGATGTCTTCCCACAACTCGTCTGGTGTTTGGTCAGTGGTATGTATTCAAGGTATCAAATCTAGTCTTCATGTGGTCTCTAAATTCAGGTAGCGTATACTCAAGGTCATATTTTGACTCACCTGGTTTTAATTTTCTTCAACTTCAACTTAAATTTTCATATGATGTTCTGTTCTAGTCAGCTCTCAGCCTCATTCTGATTGATGATTTTGAGATTCTCCATCATCTTTTTCTACAGATGTAGTTGATTTGGTTCCTGCGTATTCCATCAGGTGAAGTCCACAGGTATAGTTCCCATTTATGTTGTTGAAAATAGGTATTTACGATGGGTAACTCGTTGGTCTTGAAAATTCTCACCTGTGATCTGTAGTGTCATTTCTATCAACACAGTCATGTTTTCCAACTACTGATGCTTTTTTGTTTCCAACATTTGCATTATAATCAACAATAATTATTAATACATCTTGACTGCATGTTGGTCATCAGACTGCAGAAGTTAGTAAAAATCTTCACTTTCTTCATTTTTGGCTTTTGTGGTTTGTGTGTAAGTTTGAATAATAGTCATATTAACTGGTTTCCTTGTAGGTGTATGGATATCATCCTATTACTGACAGCACAGTATTTTAGTATAGGTCTTGAAATGTTCTTTTGGATGATGATTGTGACGTCATTCCTCTTCAATCTGTCATTTCCCACAGCATTGAAGACCATATGACTATATGATTCAAAATGGTCCAAGTCAGCTCACTAATGCCTAGGATATTGATCTTTATCTGTTCCATTTCATTTTTGACAACTTCCAATTTTCCTACATTTGTATTTTCTGCATTCCATTCTGATTATTAATGGATTTTTGTAGCTGTTTCTTCTCATTTTGAGTCATGCCACATCAATGATGGACCCCAAAGCTTTACTCCATCCAAGTCGTTAAGGTTGCTTCAGTTTTGAGGAGGAAGCTCTTCCATAGTTATATTTTGAGCGTCTTCCAACCTGAGGGGCTCATCTTCTGGCACTGTATCAGACAAAATTTCACTGTCATTCATAAGGTTTTCAGTGTTCAGTTTTCTCAGAAGTGGATTGCCTCTTTCTTCTTCCTAGTCTGTCTTAGTCTGGAAGCTCAGCTGAAGCCTGTTCACCATAGGTGACTCTGCTGATATTTGAAATATTGGTAACATAGCTTCCAGTATCAAAGCAAGACACAAGCCACCATAGAGTAACAAACTGATAGACAAGTGGTGGTCTTGTGGGTCCAGAGAGATTAAAATGTATGGATCCCTAAAAAAAAGGTCATTTTCATCCCCTCATCTCTGCAAGTCCAAGTGAATCTAACAAAAGATCTGAGTGGGACTGTATTGCAATCTTTAAAGTTTTCAGAATGAACTGCATTTACATATGAAGTATCAAAGAAGAGTAGCCTTCTATTATAAGAGTTAGATAATCAGAACCCTGGAGTCAGAATAAATTTTAGGATTGATGGAGGCTACCATATATTTCGAGGAATTTTGTATATTGTAGGACAGTATTTCTGGAGTTTAAAATTTTGACTTTTACTAATGAAGATGATGTGAATGTGAGTACTGTACTTTTACACAGTAAAATCACGGCTTCTATGTTTGTTTGCCAACAGATCCTGTCCTGCCCCCTTAAGTATCTTTGTAAAAGAGGTATGCTAACTTTTTTTTTTTTTTTTTTT
>NW_006921791.1:2731576-2768749 GCF_000298275.1 Orycteropus afer afer
CTGATAAAATGGACTATAAGATAAAAACTACAAAAAGAGACAAGGAAGGACATTTTACAATGAATATAGCATCAATCAGACAAGAGGACATAACCATAATGCATATCTATGCACCCAATGAAAGAGCTCCAAAATACATAAATCAGATTTTATCAGAATTGAAAAGACAAATAGATGACTCCACAGGAATAGTAGGAGACTTTAATACAACACTTTCAAGAAAGAATAGAACAACTACAAACAAAATCAACAAAGACAAAGAAAAACTAAATAATACAACCAATTTGACTTTATAGGCATATACAGAGCACTTCACTCAACAGCAGGATAATATACATCTTTTCCAGTGCACATGGAACATTCTCCAGAATAGACAATATGTTAGGCCACAAAGCCAGCCTCATTTATTTTAAAAACATTGAAATAGGACAAAGTATCTTCTCAGATCACAATGCTACAAAGTTAGAAATCAACCATAGAAAGATCAAGGAAAAAAAGGCAAACACATGGAAACTGAATAACACCTTCCTTAAAAACTACTGGATAATACAAGACATAGAAAATGAAATTAAAGTATTCCTTAATCAAATGAGAATGAAAATTCAACATACCAGAATCTTTGGGACACAACAAAAGCAGTGATCAAAAGGCAATTTAAGTAATAAAATGCACACATCAAAAAAGAAGAGAGCTGAAATCAACACCTTAACTTAACATCTCCAACAATTAGAAAAAGAGAAGCAAAAAAGCCTACAGGTACCAGAGAAAAAATAGTATTTGACACCAAGTATATAATAGAGCTGACAAGGGACAAGGTTGTAGTCACTTCTTGGGCACAGCCAGCTACCCAGAGGGACTGAGTAGTTGAACCTGTGGGCTCAGGACCATAGTTGCAGGGGACATCAAGCTCAATTGGCGTAACATACTACACAAAACATTGTGCCACCTCCTCCTTTGGTGAGTAGTGACTGGGATCTTAAAAGCTTGCAAGCAGCCATCTAGATGCAACAATGGGTCTCTCCTTGTCCAGAACAAAGAAGAATGAAGAAAACCAAAGATACATGGAGACAATTAGTCCAAGCTACTGGTACACCATTCAATCCTCAGCATATACAACTATGAGACCAAAAGAACTAGATGGTGCCCTGCTACCATGGTCAACCACTTGGAGGTGGAACTATGTAGGAGATCCAGGATAGAGAGGGAAAATAATGTGGAACAAAACTCAAAATCCTTTGGAAGAAAAAAAAAAAGGGGGAACCAGGTTTGCTGGTCTGATAGAGCCTGATGGAACCACTGAGACTATGGCCCCTAGCTGCCCTTCATGTTTTTTCTCCATTGCTTAAATTATTCTGATCTGGTCAAATTAGAAGAATAGAAACTTGGGCCAGATGTATATGGTATAGATGTTAAAAAAAAAAAAGCATAGAGCCACTTGCAAAAATACTTCCTGGAGGAGGAAATAGCTGGCAAACAATTGTGTTGTAGTTATATGCTGTCAAGTCGGACCCGACTCATAGCGACCCCTCCTTGGGTTTCCAAGGCATATCACTACAGAACTAGATTGTCCAACCTTTCTTCCTACGAGTGGCTGGTGGGTTTGAACCACCAGTCTTCTGGTTAGGGGTCAAGTGTCTTAGGTGTTAGGCCGAAGCAAACCCAAGCCACCAACATTTCAGTTAGCAGCTTCCTCCGGGTGTCAAGCCCTGATGAGACAGCCTGATAAGACAACCGAAGTGACAGAACCCGCCCAGACTGGAAAGTCCCATGCAGTGGCAAACTTCCTCTTTTGAAGCCCCCTTATGCTAATTAAGTACAGACCCATGCTAACAGCTAATTGGACCCCACCGTTTCCTTAGTGTCCCCACTTAGGTCCTCCACAAGACTATAAACCCTACCCTCCCCAGCCAGGCGGTGCGACTTCCCGGGCCCCTTTCAGGGACCCGTGAACCTCACCGGGGCCCCTCTCGGGGACCGTAAACCTCCCCCGGAAACTCAGAATAAAAACTTCTCTTTAACCTCACTTTTGTGCATCCTCTTTTCCTTACTGTGGCCTTACATTAGGCACTATGCTATAAGAGCTCCCAAACAATTGTAGAAGGTACATATTATTTGTGTAAAAAAATACGATAATTCAGTGAAGATAATATATATAGGCTTTTTTTTCCCAGTAATTTTAACACTTAGCTCCTTGATGATCATGTGGAAGTAACAATGAATTATTTTAAAGCACCAAGGTAGCAAATCACAGAACAAACTCATATCATGGATCCGTGATATGATACACTAAGAAGGATACATCTATTTAAAGTAATTCTAATAACAAAGAAATGAGCTCTGGTAGCATAGTGCCTAAGGCATTTGACTGCTAACCAGAAGGCTGGTGGTTCAAACCCCACAGCCACTCTTTGGAAGGAAGGTTGGGCAATCTATTTCCGTAGTGATACTGCCTCGGAAACCCAAGGAGGGGTTGCTCTGTGTTGGGTCCGACTCAACGGCACATAACAACAACAACAACAATCATGAAGAAACATCAGACAAATTCACCCTGAGGGATATTCTGCAAAATAATTTTTATAAATGCATCAAAAATGTCCATTTTCAGGGGGACATAGAAAGTCCAAGGAGCTGTTCTAGAATGAGATGAAGAGTCAGAACAACTGAATTCAGTGTGTAATCCTTGACTGGATGTTGGATATGAAAACTATTTATAAAGGACATTATTGTTACAGCTGGGACAATTTATATATGGACATACATTAAATGATAATATAGTATCAAATGGGATAAGTGTATTGTGGTTGTGTAGAAAAATGTTCCTGTTTTTAGAAGTCAGATGTTGAAATATTTAAGGGTGTAAGGGAATTGTAAATTGAGGTACCTGGTAAAATCTTAAATGGCTGGCTTGAGGTTTGAGATTGACTCCATTTTTCAGTCTTGTTTTCACTCTTTCAACAGCCATGTTCTGTGTTGTTAAGAAAATGTTTTCCTTTGTGATAAAGTTAAGGATGTAAAAACAATGTTTCAGAGAGGAAACCTAGGTGCCCCCCACTTATCTAAAGCCGCCAGACAAATACCCTCAGGCAAAGTTCTGCTAGAGCAGGATGTTTCTAAGGAAAGAATGCCTTGTAATTATCATGTTACAGGTGACTGAAGTCCCCTCTGATGAACTTCCTTGCAATGACCATGCTGTCACCAATCTAAGAAAGATACATATATACTTGAAGCCAATCGCTTTATGAGTTCCCACTACAGGAAGTCTTGCCTTAAAAGCTTCACCCATAGGAAGTCTTGCCCTGTCATGATCTAAGTTTTTAACTATCAATGGAATGGTGTACTTGCTGATGATCTAATATTGCAACTACCAATGAAATAGTGTGCTTCTAGTTCTTTGTTCTCCACATACAAAATGCCCCACAGCTTTGCCATTTTGAATGGCTGGCTTTCACTCAGGAATTCACCTTCTACCTGATGCATACTGGCTCTTTATTTTCAGTAAATATTTTGATTTTATTTTAAACAGAGTATGGGTTGTTAGAGAGCTCTGGTGGCGTAGTGCCTAAGGCACCTGACTGCTAACCAGAAGGCTGGTGGTTCAAACCCACCAGCCACTCCTTGGAAGGAGGGTTGCGCATTCTACTTCTATAGTGATCCTGCCTCGAAAACCCAAGGAGGTTTGAGTCAGATCTGACTTGATGGCAGTTTGGGTTTGGTTTATAGGTTGTTAGTCTAGGCCAGAGTTGAAATGTCCCACGTTTGCAGCAAATTCTCAAATAGTTCAGACCAGAGAGAGAGGGAGAGAGAGAAAGAGAGAGCGTGAGGGATAGCAAACATGATGAAATATATATATATGTATCTATCTATCTATCTATCTATCTATCTAAAATAGTAAGACACAGTGAAGATACTGAACTACTCACATAATTTTTAGAAAAATCATTTAATTTTATATGGCTTGGAGTAGAGAACTAAACCTCTAAAAACGTTTTTTTTTTTTTAAAAAAAAAAAAAAAAAAACCTACCCTTGAAATGAAACTTTCAAAGTGAAACTTGCCTGGCTCCAGACAGTATTTTTCCACAGAGTCAAGTGAAAATGCAGATCCAGGTTAGAGAACTATCGTGCTACAAATGTGGCAACACCTTTTTTATTTAGAGTAAGATGTGTTAACATCCAGCATGACAAAATTTGTACAAAGTTCACAATTTAAAAATGAAGTATCACAGCAACTTGTGATTCCACACATTTATAGCAAAATTAAAATGTCAACAAATCCATGCCGTGTAGTACAAAAATAAATCAAACTTCAGTTCCACAGAGAGCACAATAAATAGTTTATACAAAATTCTGTCTTAATAAATGATTACTTAAATTAACTTAGAAATGAATATGAACAATAAGTTATAATAAATAAACTCTGATGACTCACAATAATTCCATATGAAAGATCAGCATTCTAATATGTGACACTTTTGTGATCCCTATATAATAGTCACAGATAACTTTTGATTTGATATTATGTACCAACATTAGATGAGCAGCAGATTTGTGCTTAAAATCCCTTTCCATTGTACATAGGTGATAACAATAAGAATCCAAAACTGATACTATCTATTACTCTACTAAAAGCATTACTATATTGGCAAAGAAGCTGCAGACACAATGCAGTGGGGAAATGCATATGCCATTATGAACAATGGAGGGCCCTAAAAGGAGGGTAGGGCCCTGGACAATATATATGGCATCAGGTGAACAACAAGCACCTTGCTTCAGCTCTCAAAAAGGCAATTCTGAGCATGGCAGCTACAACTAATAGCACAACAGAAAGAGGGCGCTGTACAGAGAAGATACTGCAGAGCCCCAAAGTAATTACATAATCTTTTTCCCAGCTAGTTATTAAAGTCCTTGTGGAAAACTGTAAGCTTTTGTACAGTGAACAGTATAAAGTGCCGCTGGGATATACATATATTTATACATATATATATATACCGAGGTTGAGTATTGTATCAGAATATTTGTTGTGAGATCCCTGTAGTCTCCCTTAGCAATATTATTGGATCAGCCATGAGGGCTTTCTCTATAATTTGTCCAGGTTCAGTGTCACAAGGCTAATGACACAGGAATTGCACACCTCCGTACGGATATATAGGACAAGGTAAGTGCAAATAGTCAACTGGCACATTGTGGGGACAATGACCCTGTAAGTCCTGTTCTGCTAAAAATATTTTTTTTTTATTTTTACAAAACCCATCTTTTTTTCATAACAAAATTTTAAAGTACTTTTGTACTTTCTGCATAACATCAAGACATGGAAGGAAAAGAGATGCTATTAAATGTAAATCAAGTTAACATCAGAAAGCACAATACATCATCAAAGGTACTACTCAAAAGGGAAAAATGCAGCAATAAAAAGTGGTCTTATGCATACATATAGTGCAGTCATTTGGAATAAAACAATCAAATCTTGAAGGTATAAACAAGTCTAAAATGATCTAGTTTAAAGCAAAAAAAGTGCTGAAGTATATTTAGTTACTTTTAAAATCTGATTGCATTCATTCTTAGAATAGGTCACAATAAATCAAACAACAAGGCTATGTCAATGCTATATGGTCAACTGACTCCAACAAAAGTTAGAACATAAATGGCATTTTAAGGATACTCTGAATAGAACCGAAAGTTTATTCAAAGCCAAGATTGGGATGGGGGAATGGGGGAGAGAGAAACTTTACTGAACAGTGTTTCCTACCCAATCCAGCAGAAAATTCAGTCCAGTAACTAGAATACTCACAAATCATTTGTGTTGCTCCCCCGAAAGGTAAAATAAAGATAATAATAAATCTTAAAAGGTAAAAGGGGAAGTAAATGCTCTTGAATTATGTTTTAATTTAAATCGAAAACACACAAATTCTGTTTAACTACATTGAAATAACAGGCAGTTCAGAGGGGCACAAAACTCTAGGGGAGATAAGAGAAGGTTGTTCCATAGTTTATTGAAAATAAAAAAGGAAATCTTCATGTTGTCCACCTCTGATAAGTTCCTGTCTTAACTGAAGTTTCCGTATTCACACCATGTAATGCTTAGGAGTTAATTTAAAAGTGCTGTTTAAGCTGCTTTGAATCTTCTGTCAAGTTTCCATGGCTTGATGTTGTCTTACAATAAATTACTTATTTCATTTCTTACAGTTAATCCATGTCATTTCCTTGGAATTCAAAAAACCTCATTTATTGCCCCCACCATACACCATCCTCCTAAAACAAACAAACAAAAAAATCACATAATATTTCCAAGCATTGTTCAAAAATAAAGCATTTTTGCAACCAATTCTTGCTATGAAACAATATGCACACAAAATGTATTTCTTAAATTCCATAAAATCCTCCAACATGAGGCAAAATGATAGTGTTTTAAAAAGTGGCTGCAGGACTGCAACATTGTCATTCAAAGCTGTTTTTTTTTTATTTTTTTGTCCATTTCAGTTCAAAATACTAAAACATTTAATCACTAAAGCATTAAAAAGAATTTACACTCTATTTATTTTTGATCAGCTTACCTCTTCAGAAATATATATACCCCAAAAATGTGCATACATTAGCAGCTATAAACATTACATGGCATATCACACTATGTCAGCTTATATGAAAACGTACAAAATGTGAATGTATTCAAAAACTATTCTGCAGTTACTATCTTTAAAGCAAGACATAAAATCATTATGAAGTCTTGTAAGCATAACACTGTTTCAAACAGAAATAAATATATAACACTTTCTGGTAAATTACAGCAGCAAAAAACAAGAGGCATCCTTTTTTAAGCAAGATTTTCATCACTAGAGCAGCTGTTCAGACCTGAATTCCTCTCACAGCCTGCTTTATATTTTCCAGTAGGGCTTTATTTTCTGGACTCTGATAACGATCTTGATTTGTATACATGTCCGTCAAAGTAGTCACGTAAGCATCAAAATTTTGTTCATTGATTGGATCCTACGAGATATTAAATAGTAGTTCATACACAACTTTTATTTTTTTAATAGTATATTCACATAAGCATAAAATAGTATAATAGCATAGTGCCACCGTTTCATAATATTTAAAATGCCTATTTAGAGCATACTTAATTTTATGGGATACATTGGATCAGCCCCACCAATGTTTTTCAGCAGTTAACTTTATGGTTTTGGGGTGGTAACCACAAATATCCAACGGTTGAAGAACCATAAAAATAAATAATAATTAAAAAGACATCTATTTTATGTTGTGAACTGTGGAAGATCGCCAAATTCCTTATCTTGCACTCTCAATCACTTACCATATGTGGCAGCTGGATATTAGCTAGACTATGAATTAAAGACTGGCTTAAATTGGCCAGTTCATGAAGAAGAGACTCATTTTGCTGTTCAATTACTTTGTTCTCCTCTTCTATCGTCTTCAGGTTGCTCTCCATTGTGGTAATCTAAAATGCACAAATTTGTGTAACATGTAATATAAGGCAAGCCGTTAGGGAAGCATGCGCTCTTGCAGTGAGTGACAACAGTCCTATCAGATGCAAAGAAAGAACCTTTTTGCTTCAAAGTGAAGATTTTTTCTCATTTTAAGGGTGTATTGTATGCTTCTGATTCATTACACTTGAAAATTTGGCAACTTGACTGTAACGGCTTGTCTTTCTGAGGTGGGATTTATGTAAGCTAGGCTCCTGAGCTGTCTCTACTTTCTTTCAATTTTTAAAACATTCTGTTTGTCATTGCATATATTATGACTACTTTCTCTTAATACTATAATATTCCCTTCACTGGCTTGATGGAAATAATTGTACAATTATACAAAAAATTGTATTATTTATTTTGTTACTACTTCACTGACTTGCTCCTAACACTAACTAACTCTTTTTTAGCCTGAACCTAATTTGATAATGTCACTAAGCAGTGCAAACTGTTAATGCTTTCAGCTTTGAACCTAAGAGTTGGAGGTTCAAGTCCACCCAGAGGCTTCTAGGAAGAGAGCCCTAGCAATATACTTCCAAAAAATCAGCAACTATAAACCCTATGAAGCACAATTCTATTCTCACTCACACATAGGGTCACCAGGAGTCAGAATCAACTCAGCAGCAACTGGTTAATTCTAAAAATTTATTTGTAGAGCATGGGGTATGTTACTGTCTTCTTAGATAAACGCCAGGTAGGCATTGGCTTTTATCTACATATGATGGTATTAATTCTTTTACAGATCAGATAAAGGCCTTTCATGACTTCCTGTCCCACTCTTTCCTCCTCTACGTATTCCAGACAGAATTATTGACAAGGTAAAGGATCCTTTAGTGTGGTGACTCCCTGGCCTCCCCTTTATAAACCAGACACACTACTATTCACAAAAAAAATTTCCAAATATGGCACTAGAGTTGCCCAATGACAGTCTCTGCAATTTGCATCACACAGTGTAAGCCATAAAGGCATAATGGCCCCAAGGTGTGTGTCTGGATTCATCTTTGTCTTCTAACTGATCCAGAGGGCCAATATCTCCCTTGCCCCTCCTGCTCCTTCCTTCTACTTCCCCTACTTGTTACTCTTGAATTCATCTCTCATGAGCTTCTCTTTCCCTCTTTCCCCTCTACCTCATATTTTCCCACAATCCTTCAGTATATTTAGTTTGCCCTTTTTTTTTTTTTTTTAAATCTCATGCTTTCTCTCTTTATTTGAGAACTTCCTAATATGAGTACCTCTTATCTATCATTCACCAATCTCATCCCCAGGCTCTTTGTTAAAAACCAGTGGTCCCACTTTTTGTAAATACCCTTCAGGTAATGCCTGTGTTATGTGTGGGGTTTCTCCCTTTGAAAGGGATCAGATGTTCACACTGTTCTCTCAGGGACTTGGCCCTATAGAAGATCCCTCAATATCATGTGGATTTATTTCAGCACACTTATAATGTACAACTCTCACATTTGTTTTTATTGTAATTATCAAATTAATGTTCCCATCTCAACTGACTCGATGAATAAGAATAACAAGCTCATGAGTAGGTGTATGGGCTGATCCACCTAGCCCAGGCCCTATAGTTAGGCCCCAGAAGGGCAGCTTTTTCTTATTTTGTTTTTCAAAGTGGATTTTGTAACTCTCTACAGGGGATTCTGCGCTACATTCAGAGCTGTTACGCTCAGAATTGGTCACGTGGGTCAGTTACTGGAGAATATCAATTTGAATAGATGGGGCTTTTCCATGTTTGAACTATAACTTTGGGAGGTGGCATAATTATCACATGGTACATGGGTTTTTAATTAGAAGGAGAATGAAGAGGAAACATACAGGGGAGGAGGCAGTTGGTGGATGGGTAGAAGGAGTGGGTCCAACAAGGATTTACACAATTACTAAGAAGAGAGCAGTCATTCCTCACCTTTGCAACTGGCAGTTCTCCATAACAATAATGCCTTGGTGCTAGCCCCGTGCCTCAGCTCCTCTGACTTGAGTTGCCAGTTCCCTCTGTCTTCAGAAAATCTTTCTGGGCTACTCTAGCCCTACCGGCCTTTTGCCATTATGCTGCTCTTCAATTATTTTGTGTGTCAGTCTCATTTCCATGAGAAAGGAGATGGTAATTTAAAAGACAATGAGGGCAAGGAATATGCGTTAGGCTATATCTTGGGCTTCTTTGTATCCCCAATTGTTAGGGTCAATTTAACCCTTGCTGCCTGTCTGACTGCCCAAAACCAGTATTAATGTTGGCACATTTTAGATAAATTTCTCCTTCGACCTGTGTTATTTGCTGAAAAATCTACAGCCCTCTGAGAAGGGTGAAATGTCTCCCTGTGCTCTGTATATCTAAGAAATGATTGTCATAACTTTCCACCTTGTTTGATTAGAGTTGATAGCAAAGGCTCTACACCAGGCTGTGTGAGCCTACTTATAAATTCTTTGCCCTTCTCAAGAGTAGAACAAGTATTTTGTTGGCTCCACTCATTGGTGTACAAAACATGCAGATTAATCCAATGCACATTCAAAACATTTGTTACAAAAGGCACTGGTGCTCGCTGGATGCCATAAGTGATATATGTCAGGGTGTTTTTTTTTTTTTTTTGCTTGTTGTTGTTGTTCTTATTGCTTAGGAAAATTATAATCTTCTGAACCAGAGCAGCATGCCAAACCCATGCCAATTTTCAGAGGGGAGGTCAGAAAACATAGACTTTACCATCTTAAAAAATATATTGAGTCTCATAGCTTAACTCTGTCAAATTATATCAATTTATCTCTGAATTATCTGACTCTCCAACTCATAAACTTAAACTAGAAACTAAGTGTCTCACCTATTTTGTTACCTACTCATATTCACTTACCTAGTGCCTTTCCCTAGGATTCTAAAAAATTGAGAGTATAAGTGATGCTATTTGCTTCAGCCAGAGCAGTTGGGGGGAGCTCTGGTAGCATAGTGCCTAAGGCACTTGACTGCTAACCAGAAGGCTGGTGGTTCAAACCCACCAGCCATTCCTCAGAAGGAAGATGGGGCAATCTACTTCTGTAGTGATACTGCCTCGAAAACCCAAGGAGGGGTCGCTATGAGTCGGGTCCAACTCGACGGCACATAACAACAGAGTAGTTGGGCAAATCTTGGGTACTTTTTCCGGAAAATAGGAATAACAATACCTGCCTGATGTGCATCTCATATAGAGATATGCAAAGTGTTTTGCAGTAAGAACACATTTGTTATTCCTGGGGCTTGGAATTCAGTCCAAGGGGTCCAAACTAAAGCAAAACAACCTAGGAACTCTTGATGTTGGCCAACACAACATGGTGGTAATAGAAAATAGAACACTGCTGAGAAAGGTGATGAAAAACATGTATGTCATTAGCACTTCCTATATAAGGGGGCCATCATCTGAAGAAAGAAACTAATCTATGCTCTTGGAGGGGGTTGCAGAATGAGAGGACAGAAGGATACCTTAGTTTCAAAATATTCTAGAGTGATCATGGGAACAAGATGTTCCAGCAATGTCTAGAATTGAAAAAAGGGCAGTGGGGTGGGGGGCTAAAGGTGGTTCTGCTCATAGGTATTTATACAAGGAAAAGGCTTGGCATAGAATACAGAGCAATAGGGCTTGGATTTAGGAGACCTAGGTTAGAATCCTGGTTCTGCCTGTCATTAGCAGTATGCTCCCAGGACACCCTGTAACTTTTCTTAGCCTCAGGGAAAGGAAGAAATTTGTCATTTACCATTGGCAGCATTTCCATTGTACTAATCTGAGTATAAGGAGCTCTGGTAGTGTAGTGCCTAAGGTACTTGACTGCTAACCAGAAGGCTGGCGGTTCAAATCCACTGGCCACTCTTCAGAAGGAAGGTTGGGCAATCTACTTCCGCGGTGATACTGCCTCGGAAACCCAAGGAGGGGTCACTATGAATTGGGTTCTACTCCACGGACAAAATAATTCTTTCCAATTCTAAAGGCCCTTAGAACTTCCATGGGTCACACTCAGTTTTACATATCTCACTCTGCCTGATGTTATGATTACTCCCATGCTTATCTTAGACTTATTTTGTATACCTTAGTGGACACTTATAACCAGTAATTTCTATACATTACATGAGGGCAGAGAATGTATTTTACGCCTTTGACACTCTATGCTTGAGTCCGTGTAAATAAGTAGTCAATAAATGTTTTTTGGTATGAATTGAGTTGAACTGGGGTGATAAATTTACTGATAAACCTCTTTGGGGTATAATTAGTACTCTTGTGGAACCCAGAATAGCGGCTTTTGTAGGCCCAGCATTGGGGCCTAACAGGTCGTAAGCACCTCAAAGTATGTGTTGCACTGAATTCAGTTGAAGTGAGACTGGGAAAATGGCTAGCTTCCAAGCAATTTTGACAGTTCTGCTGGTGCTGAACGGCAATGGGGGCAAAGCCTAATGCAGAGATTCTGTAATGGGACAGGAATTTGTGTTTCTGACCCATGCATGTGTCAAGGTAAACATCCCTTCTGAGTGCACTGCAGAGCATAATAATGCCTGAATTTTCAGGGGCAGTGAAGTTGTTTGGTTGTACTAATTTATCCCAAAACACTTGACCTTAAATACTGTTCACACACATTCCAACTCAGTGAAATCAGCTATTCAATTAAATAAAGGTGTATTTGTTCTAGCTTTGAATTCTTACAACTGGGTAGTGAACAAAACACATTTGACACTTTAATAAGCATAGCTCTTGGGTTAGAGATGGCAACATTAACACCTTTCTATTAAGAATGGCAGGGGAGATTGTTTCACCCTGGGCAGATATTTGAAATTCATGAATGATTTGATCAAGCTTCTTTTTTCCTTTCTCTGTAATTTCCCCTACTCTCTAAGAAATATGACATGTATAGTATACAAAATCGACCACCTAGGGCTAACATGAAAAGTAGGACTTGGAAATAAATTTAGCTAAGCAGTCATTTCTTTACTTTTTATCTTTGGCTGAGTTGTCTAGAGGAGAAAAATCAGTGAAGCTTATATGTAGCTATATGTTGTTGTTGTTATGTGCCGTCGAGTCGACCCCCTGACTCATAGCGACCCCTCCTTGGGTTTCCGAGGCAGTATCACTATGGAAGTAGGATTGCCCAACCTTCCTTCCGAGGAGTGGCTGGTGGGTTTGAACCGCCAGCCTTCTGGTTAGCAGTCAAGTGCTTTAGCCACTATGCTACCAAGGCATTTGATTGTGTGGATCATGACAAATTATGGATAACATTGAGAAGAATGGGAATCCCTGAGCACTTGATTGTACTCATGAGGAATCTGTACCTTGACCAGGAGGCTGTCGTTCGGACAGAACAAGGGGATACTACATGGTTTAAAATCAAGAAGGGAGTGCGTCAGGGTTGTATTCTTTCTCCACACTTATTCAGTCTATATGCTGAGCAAATAATCCGAGAAGCTGGACTATATGAAGAAAAATGTGGTATCAGGATTGGAGGAAGAATCATTAACAACCTGAGATATGCAGACGATACAACTTTGCTTGCTGAAAGTGAGGATGACTTAAGGCACCTACTGATGAAGGTTGAAGAATACAGTCTGCAGTATGGATTACATCTCAACATAAAGAAAACAAAAATCCTCACAACTGGACCAATGAGCAGCATCACAATAAATAGAGAGAAGATTGAGGTTGTCAAGGAATTCACGTTGCTTGGTTCTACAATCGATGCCAATGAAGCAGCAGTCAGGACATTAGACGACGTGTAGCATTGGGAAAGTCAACTGCAAAGGAACTGTTTCAAGTGCTGAGGAGCAAGGATATCTCCTTGAGGACTAAGGTGAGCCTGACACAAGCCATGATATTTCCAATCGCCTGGTATGCATGTGAGAGCTGGACAATGAATAAGGAAGACCGAAGAAGAGTTGATGCTTTTGAGTTGTGGTGCTGGCGAAGAATGCTGAAAGTACCGTGGACTGCTAAAAGAACTAACAGATCTGTCCTGGAGCAAGTGCAGCCAGAATGCTCCTTGGAAGCAAGAATGGCCAGACTTCATCTCACCTATTTTGGTCATGTTGTAAGAAGGGACCATTCCCTGGAGAAGGATGTCATGCTTGGTAGGGTGGAGGGTCGACGAAAGAGGGGGAGGCCTTCAGGGAGATGGATTGATACAGTGGCTGCGATGATGGGCTTGAGTATAGCAGGGATTGTGGGGCTGGCGCGGGATCGGGCAGTGTTTCGTTCTGCTGTGCATGGGGTCGCTATGAGTTGGAAACGACTCCACGGCACTTAACAACAACAACAACAAGCAGTCATTGATTGGATAACACTAAAAACAAAAGATAATTCTTCATGCTTTTTCAAACAGTTTAAATAAAGAAACAATCAAACTCCGCTACTTTAGTTTTTCGGGGTTCTGGTTTCTGTTTCACTGCTACCTTGGCCTGTGACCTTGGAAGTTTGGCTTGTCTTCATTGGGCCTGAGAGTCTTCAGTTGCAGTATGAGGGCTTCAGGTTAGAGTATACATTTATTAAAAAAAAAAAAATTAAGTATCAGAATGTATTTTAGATTGAAAGATTATATATGGAACCCTAGTACCTAAAGCAGATAAAAGGGAAACTACTGAGAAGTGTCTGAGCCCACTTTCAAGGCCTCTCTCTGGGCCCATTGGGGGGGGTCCCTCTGTCTCCTCAATGGAGCCAAAGTGCTCCCAAACCAATTTCTGATCTCCTTAACTCACTGTTTCAAGGGAGAATACTATATAATTTGTTTACCTCATAAACATCTTACTGGTTATTCTTGCCTTTTATGGGTTTGAATTCTGGGAGCAAGCATAAATTCCTTTGTTATGTTGTTGTTGGTTGCTGTGAGTCCAATTTTACTCACAGTGACCCCACGTGAGTAGGACTATGCGCCACAGGGTTTTTAAGGCTGTGACCTTTTGGAAGCAAATTGCCAAGACTGTTTTCTGAGGTGCCTCTGGGTGGGTCTGAGTTGCCAACCTTTTGGCTAGTAGTAGCTCATAACTGTTTGCACAGCCCACAGACTCCTCCCTGTGTTATAGTGTGATTTAGTTTGTTAGGTGGTCCCCAGGAAAACTTAGCCTTGGTCTCAGGTCAGATATGACAAAAATATGCAGGAGTGTGGAATCTTCTCCTCTTTCTGATATTACTGAATGAAGGGAATGGGAGTGAAAGAACTATTAGCAAAGCATCAGAATCTTTAATGTTCTAGCATTTTTGAGTCAAGTCAGGAGGTACACTCTAAAATAGCTAAAGATAAAAAGTGAAGCAAAGGAGCTAGCAAAGGAGAGCACGTGTTACTTTTTAAATCTGGAAAGCCGGACTGAACGTAGGACCTAAGTGGGCAGTTGAGTAGGGGATATAAAGAAAGGGAGGTTATCAAGGCATCCACGCAAGTTATTTTCTAATAAGTTTTGCACAAGCTCTAACCTATTTAAGTGATACTATGACTTTATGTTGCCAGTTGTCTAGCTCAATAGTCGAGACTTATCTTCAATACTTAACCTCACTGGTACTTGAGCACACGGCTCCAGCCCCACAAACTGCAATGCTTAGGGCATATGTGGCTCAGTGTGTCCTTAGCACTGTGAACTGCTTATGTATTCCTAGCTCACTTTTAAGATATTGGGCTTACCTTTCATAGTACAATCAGCTCCACTGCTACACACATTTGAGGAAGTCACTTCTTTCCTTAGCCAAGTCAATGAAAATAAACATGAACCCTTAAAATTAATTTTGACATCAGATGTAAATAGATGCAGTTAGGAGCAAATATTCATCTCTGATATCAAAAAAGTAAAAAAAAACTTTTTTTTTTTTTTTTTTATTGTAAAGAGAGGCAAAAATCTGTCCTGAGGACGATAGCCAAGCATGCACAGTGACTTATCATATATTTCTAGTCTAAATATCTCTTCAACCAAAGAGGATGCGTAGGACTACATATTCTTCACTAAAGGGAAACATTAGGTCTGGGTGAGTACAGCATTTATCCTCACCTGGCCCTTTGCTAAACTCTGGCAGTTGAGGCTTTATTCACACCTGGAGGTTGAGAACTGTTTGTGGGGAGGAAGTGGACTAGAGCAGTTTTCCATCAATCAACGAACAAAAGACATTGCAAACTTTTTTTTAAAACTAGAATGGAAAGATTTAGACAAGAAGGAAAGGCACACTTCCTGAGTTTTTAAAAGGTCCATGTCTGGTGGAACAGTGGTTAAGATATTTGGCTGCTAACCAAAAGCTTGGCGGTTGAACCTACCAGCTGCCCTGTGGGAGAAATATGAGGCAGTCTACTTCTGTGAATATGTACAACTTTGGAAACCCTATGGGGCAGTTCTCTCTCCCATAGAGTTGTTGTATGTCAGAATCGACTTGATGGCTGTAAGTGGTGGCTATGTTTGAAAGTACCCAATAGGCTGTGGACTTATCACAGGACAGATAACAAAAGTCTGAGTCATCAGGAATTGCTTTGAAATGTGCCATCCAGAGCAGAATGAATAATTTTAGATTTTTAACCTTATAAACAAAATAAAACATGAGGGTGGATTTTTTCTTTTAAGGTGCCCTGTTGGTGCAAATAGTTATGTGCTTGGCTGCTAATCAAAAGGCTGGTAGTTCAAACCCACCCAGTGACTCCCAGGAAGGACCTGACAATATAGTTCCATAAATATTATAGACAAGAAAGCCCTATCGGGCAGCTCTTCTCTGTCATGTGGGGTTGGAATGACTCAGAATCAATTCAAGGACACAACAACAGACGCTTTTACTTTACCCAGTCAAGTAAATTGTTGCTGATTTGGTCTTCTCATTTTCTCTACCAGAAAAAGAGGTTCATGGGATACTTTTGTGGCTATGGAGTTCTTTGGGACCAAGAAGCTCCCTCTGTGAACTTGGTCACTCCAGTGGCTGAGAAACAACACATGGTTGTCACTTTATCCTCCAAACCCAAGGTTTGGGTAAATGTTAAGGAATAAGTCCAATCTCTTTGGTCAGGGCAAATATGCAGAATCTAGTTAAGGCCTAAGGAGCTCTGGTGGTGTAGTGCCTAAGGCATTTGACTGCTAATCTGAAGGATGGTGGGTTGAAACCCACCAGCCTCTCCACAGAAGGAGGAGCAGGCAATCTACTTCGGTAAATATTTACTGCCTCGGAAACCCAAAGGGGATCTTGATGAGTTGGAATCGACTTGATGGCAGTGAGTTTGGCTTTGGTTTTTTGGAGTTAAGGCCTCAGAATAATTCTAAGGGTTGAAGGTACAGAATTGGAAAGATCAATGGTCTGATAACATTGGTATCAGTAAATAGATTGGTATGAAAACAACTTAATAGCAACAATCATAGCTGGGTAGAGATTTTCTATCCTTTGTTTCATCCTTTGTAGTTGGAAGGGGAACCATGGAAATTCCATTCAGTTATTTTGAAGGGGCCACATCCCTTGAGGATGTCCCCATTCTGTCTCCTGGGGGTGGAGTAAAGTTTGTTGCCCACTATATGGAAAAACAGCAACAGGCAATAAAGCAGAGCTGTTGACCAAGTTACTTAATCTTTCCCAGACTCAGTTTCTTCATCTATGAAAATAGAGATAGTAAGAGGACATAACTCATGAGACTGTTTGGAGGACTACATTAATAAATGTATGTGAAGCCCTTACAATACCTCTGTCACACAATAAACATTGAGTAAATGATAGTTGCTAGTATCTCTTATTCCTAGCCAACTGAACTAACTTTACAGAGACTATGGAAGCATCTCCTAAGAATATTCATGAATACTGTCTATTATCGGGAAAATGCCCTCTTTGGAATAGACTGGTCCAAGTACACAGTGATACATCAGAAGTATAAATATTGTTTCCAGTAGCATAGAAATACCTCACCTACCTGTGTTAACATAGTGAAGGGGATCGTTTGACCGGCAATGAAAGTACTCCTAGAGCTTACATTAGGTGAGTTAAAGGCTAACAGAATGCTTAGAAAGGCAGCAAGGCACATTTGGCAGTGCATGTGACTTGAAAGTCAGAAAGACTTGAGTGCAAATTCTAGTTTGGTCATTGGTGGGCTATGGAATCTTGGTTTATTTTAGCTGAAGGATTTTACCTCTCTGAACTTTAGATTTTCCATCTTTAATATGAGGCTAGTAGAACTTACCTTGTAGGCCACTGGGTTACAGGCAATCCCCCAGTTACGAACATCTGATTTACAGACAATTTCTACTTGCCCTTTAATGTTATGTCAATTTGCCCTCACTGTGAAACAGTTGAACTAATCCTTATTTAGCACAAAGTCTTCATCACAATCACCTTCACTTGCTGCACATGCAGCTTTTAAATTATGGAAAAGGCTTTGAGCCTTTTCTTACACTAAACCAAACTGAAAAACCAAACCACTGCCATGCAGTTGATTCCAACTCGCAGCAACCATACAGGACAGAGTAAAACTGCCCCATAGGGTTTCCAAGACTCTAAGTCTTCACTGAGGCAGACTGCCACATCTTTCTCCCACAGAGAGTAAGGCTAATTAAAAAACATATGCACCCATTCCAACTTACAAATCCTTAAAGACACTTCCAATAAATTCTTAAAGACACTTCCTACCTTAAAGGTAGGAGCGGATATTGTGTGTAACCCGAGGACTGCCCATGCATGACTAAAGCCAATCTGACATCTAGCATTTAGGCAGGTGGTCCACAAACGTCTCTTCCCTCCTTCCTTTCTTAATGCAGTCCTACCAGTTATACATCTCTGTGTACCTGTTCAGGCTGAGGTGTGAGGCCCTGAGAATTTGCACATACAGAAGATTTTCCACAAGTGTCAGGCACTGAGGAATTAAAAAGTCCTAGCTACCAGATTTGTAATCCTTTATTTGTAATCCTGACAAAATTGTCTGGTAAAACATAGCAATTAAATAATATTAAAGTCTTAAAACACCTTGGGAGAAAAACAACTAATCTGCTGCAGGAACAGGCTGTCCTCCGGGGATAACTATTCATAATGGTATTTCTTTAAAAACAGCAACAAACAACAGTGAACAAGAAAACTGAGGTCGCTCTGTTACAGCAAATATCACCTCTGATATTATATCAGCAGAAGACCAACATATGAGGCAGAAAAATGAAGCATAAAAAATAAAGAAAAAAAGAAGTGGCATCTTTTCTGAAGGTTTATGGTCATGTTCCTCTGGTGTAATAGTACATATATACAGCTAACATTTAGGGCTTCGAAAAACTGTTACCTGAGTTCTGAGTTTAATCATATCAGCTTCCATCTGAGAATTGGATTCATTTAGCTCTTTGATTTCTTCATCTAACTGTTTGATTTCTTCATCATTTTCTATACCTGTAATGACAAATATTAGTACATTAAGACTACTATATGTGAAAATATTAGGATTTTTAATTTTCTTTTTATATTTGGAATTGAAATCCCTTGAATAAAAAAAAAAAAAAAAATTTTGCAGCTTGTGTGGCTTTCTATTCCCAAATCCCCTGGCCCCTAATTTAGCATCTAAAAAAAAATAAAAATAAAAAAAATAAATTGAAGCAACAAAATGCACAGATTTAAAGGCTGTAATCTCCTTAGGAATAATTAGCTATGTCTCAAGCATCAGATCCTTTTATATTGCACAGAAATCAACTTTGTCCAGGGTTTTTTTTTTTTACTAATTCAGCTATTTATTGTTGCCATCATTATTCACATGCACACATGTTCACTCACTCACTTTCTCTCTCGTTCCCTCTGTGAATGTGCCAAGATTGCTCTCTGTTAGGCTCTGTGGGAATACCTGCAAGAAGCACTAACTTGTCTCTGCTCTTAGGGACCTTACATTCTGCCTAGGAAAATAGACAGAAGATACAACCAAAAGTAGAATTCAGTAAATATTATCTTACTTTATTCACCAAAAAAGCAGTCTAATGTGAAAGGGACTGAGTGGCAGTGATAAACTTTAGGTAGGTGGGCACGAAAGGACTGTCTGGTTATTCAACATCTGACTAATAAAATCCTTTCGTTTTGAATGTTAAAAACGTATCAGTTAACAAAATTATCAATTTGTAGAGCTTTGCTGTAATGACTACACCCAGCAGCATGAATCTCTGATTACCTATGTGATCCTGACAGGTAGAGAGTAGTAATGTGCCTAGTGACTGCCAATGAGTATGAGCACCTGAATGTGGTGGAGTAAATTCCTCAGTCTTTGCGTATCTGGGTACAAGGGTTAGTTATTATATTTACAAAGGATCTTTTCTTCTGTTCAGTGATCGCCATCATTGGATTGTTGTTGTTAGGTGCTATCTAGTCCTTTCAGGGAGCTCTGGTGGCATAGTGGATAAGGCATTCAGCTATTAACCAGGTCAGCGATCCTAACCCACCAACCTCTCCACGGAAGAAAGATGGGGTGATCTGCTTCCAGAAAGATTTACAGCTTCGGCAACCCAATGGGGGTTGCTATGAGTCAGAACCAACTAAATGGCAGTAAGTTTGGGTTATTTTTTGGGTCCATTCAGCCTCAGTGACCATAGGCAGAATGAAACACTGCCCAGTCTGTATCATCCTCACAATCATTGCTACATTTTAACCCATTGTTGTGGCCCTGGTGTCAATCCATATCATTGAGGGTCTTCCTTGTTTCGCTGAACATCTACCAAGCAGGCTGTTCTTCTCCAGGGACTGGTGCCTCTTGATAACATGTCCAAAGTATGTGAGATGAAGTGTTACCATCCTTGCTTCTAAGAAACATTCTTGCTGTATTTCTTCCAAGACAGTTTTGTCCGTTCTTCTGGAATGTCACTGTATATTCAATATTCTTGGCCAACACTGTAATTTAAATGCATCAATTCTTCAGTCTTCCTTATTCACTGTCTAGCTTCCACATGCATATTAGGCAGTTCAAAATACCTTTATTCCTCAAAGTGACATCTTTGCTTTTTAACACTCTAAAGAGATCATTTGCAGCAGATTTGCCCCATGCAATACACTGTTTGAGTTCTTGACTGCTGTCTCCATGGGCATTGATAGTAAATCCAAGTGAAATGAAATCTTTGACTTCATGTTACAGGTTTCCCCCATTATGTGAAAGTAGAGCCTTCCTATGAAAACTTTCATATGCAGAAATAACATGAAGTGAAGAAGAAATATACCACTAGTTTATACGGGAAAAAATTTTGAGCATTTTTAGACACAAAAAATAACCTACCAAATCATACTAAATAACACATAGAATCTAAAATAACACTAACATATTGTGTTCACAGACACAGCTCGCAGCTACGGCAGCTTGATGCTGAGAAGCCGAGTGTTGTTCTTGGGGAAAGAGCTTGATGTAGCCACTCTGGCTGCTCAGGGTGCAAGTTGCCCCTTTAATGGCTCACTGAAAAACAAGCACTGAACACTAGTTTCACTTTTCATGTTTTCATCATAAAAGGGAAAATCCTCTGCGCATTTCTTTTGGTTAGCAAAAATGTGCTAATACAGGTCTTTGGTAAAAGCAAAGTGGTGTAAAGCGAACTTTTGAAAAGTGGGTGATGTCTATACCAAGAGCCAAAAGATCCACATTCCTTTTTATGTTTAGTCATTTCACCTCACGTGGTTGAATGTACTCAAGGAAGGGAAAGAGCAGAAATTTTTAAGTGCAAATCAAAACCAAATGACTGCCAATGAATTGATTCTGCTCATAGTGACCCCCCCTTGGGTTTCCAAGACTAAATTTTTACACAAGCAGACTGCCCCATCTTTTTTCCATGGAGTGGCTGGTGAGTTCAAATCACCGATCATTTGGTTAGCAGCCCAATGCTTTAAACACTATGCCACCAGATCTCCTTTTTAAGGGCAAATATCCTTGCAAATTCAGGATACGTGATTGCTGTTCCCGTGTGTCATATAGAAAAACAAAGAATCCTTATTTAAAACTAATGGAAAATGCTGCAGAGACTAGTTGAGTGGAGATAAATGTGTTCTCTCTCTTTGCACTTTCATTTTTAAAAGTCAAAACAAAAGAGACAGCAAGGAGATAAATGGGATTGGGTTTCAGTTGTTTTGTTTTAGTGCAATGAAAATGATTCTGTAGAGTAAGCAGTCCCTGCAAAAAAGAATCACATTACTTCCACAACATTATCATAGAAGTAGTAAGGAAGAACACGTGAGAGTACTCAAGTTGATTTCCCATTTAATTATCTTTCCTTCTGAATTGTTTCCTCCCATAAATCAAAATCTTATGTGTCAAAGCAAACTTCTCTGACCGATTGATCTTGAACATCTGTCAAAATTTTTTATACCTTTATCAATTGTGCTACTGCTGGCACCCACGGGTGCAAGGTATGGATTGTTACTCAGAAACAGTGGTTCACATAAATACCTAAAGGGTCACATTAAGCAGACAAATTCCATCTCTTGTAGGTATAGGGTCCTGAGACATCAAGCAACAAAATTTTTCTTTTTATGTATAGCAAAAAGTATTGATAAAATAATACAAAATACTGCCAGTAATGATCTTTTCTGTTTCTCAGGTTTGGGATATTACTTTTTCCCCATTCTTAAGTGTGATCTGCCTTTTATAGCAACTTTCAAATTTAGGAATTAAGATTGGTTGTTGTTGTCAATTGCCAGTGGCAGATTACCCAATTACATAGCCTTACTACATCTTTGATGTGGTGAAAGCTATGTGAAACTGTTCACTATAGATTATTAAGTAAGTACAAGGCAGCCTATCTTACTTCACTTATTGTATATTTGACACTGTTAGTTCCGGTCGAGTTGGTTCTGACTCATGGTGGCCCCTTGTGTGCAGAATAGAACACAAGAGAATAGGGCTTTCAAGGCTGTGACCTTTCAGAAGCAGATCACCAAGGCTGTTTACGGAGACCCCTTTAGGGGGGGTTCGACCTGCCAATCTTTCAGATAGTATTCAAGCATGTGACCTTTCTGCCACCCAGGGACTACAAGACTGATTGAGATAATGTCTATAAAGGACTTAATAATACTTGGCACCACAAGGTGGTGGCCAATATAATTATTTTATGTAGTAGAAGTCAGTTATACCGCAAGATAAGAATATACATTGAATAAAATTCTGATTTGTCATACAAATTCTGAACCAATTTATCATTTAACAAGAATTCACCACAAAATTTCTTTAAATTGCAAGCAGTCTGAATGGTAGCATAGTGGCTAAGGCACTTGACTGCTAACCAGAAGGCTGGTGGTTCAAGTCCACCAGCCACTCCTCGGAAGGAAGGTTGGGCAATCTACTTCTGTGGTGATACTGCCTCGGAAAGCCAAGGAGGGGTCGCTATGAGTCAGGTCCAACTCTACGGCACATAACAACAACATTGTATAAATTGAGACAAGGTGTCCAAATGCATTGAGAACATGTACTGTATGTTTCCACAGTAGATTTGTATATCATAATGCCTAATCCACTACGACTAGATGGGTGTATTTTCCAAGTACATTTCTGCATAAGTTCTTCATGTCATAGTTCTTTAATTTTTTAGGTGTCAACAATTATAAACTCTTTTTCCAGGTGTAGGTCATATTTTCCATTGAAGACTGAAGTTGTGTAAATTAGAAGTTCAATCACATTTTCATAAAAATCCCAGAAGATCCTGCCATCTATTCTCTCACACCATGAGATCTAGCTGACTCTTAAAATTTCTCTGTTTTTACAGGTTCAGGCTATTCTTCAGGGCCCGCTGTTATTCACTATAATTCTCATTTCTTTGAGTGCTTACTGAGAAGGGAAACACGTCTCTCTAAAGTCTCCTTTGGTAATGGTTCTTAATCTCTCTAGAGTGTATGAGTACACTGTGCAAAGAAAATGCAATACATAAATAAAAGGAAAACACCAATTCTCTCTTAAAAATAAAATAAAAATTCTAATTACTTAATTTGCATGACAGCAAAAGATATAAAAATGTATAAAAACCAAACCAAACCAAACCCACTGTCATAAAGTCGTATTTGACTCATAGCGACCCCTCCTTGGGTTTCCGAGGCAGTATCACTACAGAAGTAGATTGCCCAACTTTCCTTCTAAGGAGTAGCTGGTGGGTTTGAACCACCAGCCTTCTGGTTAGCAGTCAAATACCTTAGGCACTATGCTACCAGAGCTCCTTCAAAATGTATAAGCACTGTTATTTCACTGCAGATTAATACAGTGTTGAACCTGTGACCAGGAAGATGGGTGGTCAGCTCTTTTTACGGAGTCATCAACAGTGAACCTCCAGAGCTATTTGATCAAGGTATGGAATTTTCTACAATTCTTTATAAAAGAGTGAAAAATGTTCTGCAGTCCTGCTTATTCCTAACACCAGGACTCCTGTGATTTCCTCTGATAGTTTTTGAGTGAAGTTACAAGTAAAACAACCCGTTTCAGAATAGACAATTTGAGGATGACTATGCTATTACAAAATTTAGAAAATTATGGACAAATAGTGTCTGAAAATTCCAATTAAATAATCTTAACTGGCATATAGGAGACATTTAATAAATCGTGACTAATATAAAACACTCACAAATGTCAACATCTTTATCTTGGGATTGTTGTTAGCGGCTGTCAAGTCCCCCTAGACTCATGGTAACCCCATGCACAACAGGAAGAAATGCTGCCCAATCCTGCATCATCCCCATGATGAATTGCAGCTCAGACTTTTGTGACCCACAGAGTTTTCACTGGCTGATTTTCAGAAGTAGATTGCCAGGCTTTTCCTCCTAGTCCATCTTAGTCTGGAAGCTCCACTGAAATGTGTTCAGCATTATAGCAACACACAAGCTTCCTCCACTGACAGATGGGTGATGGTTGTGCTTGAGGTACATTAACCAGGAACAGAAATCAGGTCACCTGCATAGAAGGTGAGAGAGAATTCCACCACAGAACCACCAAGGCCTCATATCTTGTGGTTAGACCCTTGCAAATTAATATTTAGAAAAGTTGCAATAAAGTTATGAGAAGAGAATGTGGTCTTTCATTATAGGTTAGATTTCCAGGGCCATTTTGCTTTACTTGGAATTTTTATAAAATAGTTTCTTATCAATTTTTATATTCTACTTAACTTTCATGAAAGATCAGCATCTAAACAGTGGATAGCTCTCACATGACTTGGGGAAATTTCCTGGTAGGCATTCTGGTCTGCTACAATAAGGGATATTAGAAGCTAATATCTAAGGATATGGAATATGACAGACTTGGAACCTAAATTTAAATTTTGCTGCTTAACAGTTTTGTTATAATGAGCGATTTTCTTAAAGACTCTAACTCTTAAGTTCCTGCATTACAAGATGACAGATAATAATAGTATCTATTTCATAAGGTAGGAGTTTTGGTGGCACAATGGTTAAGTGCTTGGCTGCTAAACTAAAGGTTAACAGTTTGAACCATCCAGGTACTCCATAGAAGAAGAATGTAGCAGTCAGTTTCAGTAAAGATTCCAACTCAAAACAAACTCACTGCCATCGAGTTGATTCTGATACACAGCAACCCTTATTCTGTTTCCAAGTTCATTTTTTAAAAAAATTTTATTGTGATTTGCATGAAAGTTAGCAGAGCAAATTCACTTTCCATACAGCACCTCACACACACTTCATCTCATGACATTGACTGCTATTTCCCACAATGCAACAGTTCCCCTCCCACTTCCTCCACACAGTTACCTCTGCCTTGTGTCCTTCCCTCCATGTATTCCTGCCCCTTGAGCTGTCTCCCTGTGCATACACAGCCCTTTATTCTCCTGTGATTGATCTCTCCAAGGAGTATTTCTAGCTAAGGTAAATGTTTAGCTTATATGCCTGTCTTTTGTTTGGCTGGAAGCCACAGTAGTGGGTTCAATTTCAAACCTGAAAGGCAGCTAGGGGCCATATATTTTCAGTGGTTCCATCAGGCTCTATCAGACCAACAAACCTGGTCCCTTTTTTTTTTTTTTAATGATTTTGAGTTTTGTTCCACATTTTTCTCCCACTGTATCCAGGATCTCTTACATAGATCCCCCTCTGAGTGGTTGACATTGGTAGCTGGGCACCATCTAATTCTTCTGGTCTCATAGTCATATAGTCTGAGGATCACATTGCATCTAAATGGCTGTTTGTGAGCTTTTAAGATGCCAGTTGCTACTTGCCAAAGTAGGATGTGGAAAAATGTTTTGTGTAACATGTTATGCCAATTGAGCTTGGTATCACCTGCGACCATGGTCCTGAGCCCACAGATCCAATTACTTGCTCCCTCTGGGTAGTTGGCTGTGACCAAGAAGTGACTACAATCTTGTCCCTTGCCAGCTCTACTATATACCCGGGGATTCCTACAGATCATACAAATACACTTGTAGAATCATTGTCTGCCAACCCTGTACATGGTCTTGGGCACACTCTCCCCTGCACAGACATACCTAATAGTTCAGCCTGTCCACCCATTTATCCACCCGTATATCAATGTTTGCCTTCAATGACAATGCAGTACTGTATGTGCAAAAGGGTTCATTTTTGTTTTCTGTACCTCCCATGTACCTCTCTCTATGTCTTCTTCTTCCTCAGTGCCACCGTGATAATCACTTATATTCAATACATTGCCCATGTCTTCACCCAAATCAATACTTGTCTCTACCTATCTAACAGTGTTCTTCCCCCTCCCCTCCCACCCCTGGTAATCAACAATGAAAACTTCCTTCCATATAGGAACCTTTCCTTGAGTTTTTACAATAACGGACTAATACAAAATTTTTCCTTCTGTGATTGACTTATTTCACTCAGCATAATGTCCTCCAAGTTCATCCACATTATGCAGTGTTTTGCAGATTCTATGTTATTCTTTAGGGATGCATAGTATTTCATTGTGTGTATGTACCATACTTTGGTTATCCATTCTTCTGTTGATGGGCACCTAGGTTGTTACCATCTTTTTTTTTTTTTTAAATTTTGATTTGGGTGAAGCTTTACAGAGCAAATTCACTTTTCGTACAGCAGTTCACATATACTTTGTCTCAAGTCATTGACCACAATTTACCACAATGCAACAGTTCCCCTCCCACTTCCTCCCCATAGTTACCTCTTCCCAGTGACCATCCCTCCATACTCTCTTGCCACCTGAGCTGTCTCACTGTGCATAAGCAGCCCTGCCTTCTCCCATGATTGTTCTCTCCAGGGCGTGTGTCTACTTGATGTTACCATGTTTTTGCTGTTATAAATAGTGCCGCAATCAACATGGGTGTGCATGTATCTGTTCCTGTCCTGGCTCTCAGTTCTTTAGAATATATACCTAAAGTGGAATGGCTGGGTCAAATGGTATTTCTAATTCCAACTTTTTAAGGAATCGCCATACTGCTTTCCACAGTGGTTGTATAATTTTACAGTCCCACCAGCAGTGTATGAGAGTCCCAATCTCTCCTCATCCTCTCCAGCATTTGTTATTTTTTGTCTTCTTGAACTTTGCTACTAGTTGTTGTTGTTGTTGTTATGTGCCGCCGAGTCGGACCCGACTCATAGCGACCCCTCCTTGGGTTTCTGAGGCAGTATCACTACGGAATTAGATTGCCCCATCTTCCTTTAAGGAATCGCCATACTGCTTTCCACAGTGGTTGTATAATTTTACAGTCCCACCAGCAGTGTATGAGAGTCCCAATCTCTCCGCATCCTCTCCAGCATTTGTTGTTTTTTGTCTTTTTGAATTTTGCTACTAGTTAGGAGGGCTCATTTTAAGCCTAGCAGAATGACAAAACTGACCAATTGCACATTAGAGTTCCATACACCTTATTTGCATGGTCCCACCCACTAATCTGGTGGGAGTCACTAACACCAGGGCTAGAAAAGCCATACCAAGTAATCACTGCACCACACTAAGGTTATAAATCTTAATGGGAAGAGTTGGCCTCATCTTTCTTTGGTGGAACAGCCTTTTGGTTAGCAGCCAAATATCTTTACTACATACCACCAGAGCTTCTTCCATAAATATCACAGCCTAGGAAATCCCATGATTTCCAGCTCTACTCTGTCCTGTAGGGCCACTGTGAGTCAGAATAGACTGAACAGCATACAACATCAACAACAACAAGATATCATAAAGTGGTTATAAGGAGTAAATTAATCTACATAAGATCCCTGTCTCTTTGTGAGTTATCACTACATTGTAGCTAAATGTTAAAAACCAAAGCATTGGTTGAGACAGCCAAACAGAATTAAAACATTTGTCATCTCTAAGTATGTTTTTCACTGAAAATTTGTTCTTCTGACCCAGTAATGTGAGTTGAAAAATTATAAAACAAAAAAAATATCGCATGTTATTTAGTATAGTAGGTTCAATTTTTGTTTGTCCTAATTTTGCTTACTAAATTTTTAATGAAGGGCCTTTGGCAGTGAACTAAAGGAACTCTGGTGGTGTAGTGGTTAAGGCATTTGGCTGCTAATCAAAACGTGTGTGGCTGGAACCCACCAGTCCCTTCATAGAAGAAAGATGAGGCAGTCTGATTCTGTAAAGATGTACAGCCTTGGAAACCCAATGGGTGTCGCTATGACTTGAAATCAACTAGATGTCAGTGAGTTCAATTTTTGATTGGTAGTGAAGTGTTTAAAGCATTCAAAACTAAGCAAAAGGTTGGCAGTTGGAACCCACTATCTGCTCCTTGGGAGAAATTTGAGACAATTGGATTCCATAAAGATTCACAGTCTTGGAAACTCTACAGGGCAGTTCCTGTGTCCTATAAGGTAGCTGAGTTGGAATCAACTCCATGGCAGTTGGTTTTCTCTCTCTCATTTTTTTTTTTTCCTATTCATGTTTTTAATTAAAAATAAAAAAGTCCCTCTTCATAGATTTTAAAGTTGCCATCTAAAGTTTTTTATTGTGATTATTAAATAATTGCAAAGGATATATATTTCAGAAAATTTTATACCGTACAGTGTTTTATATGTTTCCATTAAAACCCAGGATCAGGGGGTTTTGTTGTTGTTGTTCTTAAGTGCCATTGAGTTGGCTCTGACTCATAGAGACCCCACGTACAACAGAACCAAACACTGCCTGGTCCTGTGCCATCCTCACAATGCTTGCTACATCTTAGCCCATCATTGCAGCCACTGTATCAATCCATCATGTTGAGGGCCTTCCCCTTTTATGTTGACCCTTCACTTTACCAACCATGATATCCTTCTCCAGGAAATGGTCCCTTCTGAAAACCAAAGTAGGTGAGATGAAGTCTGGCCATTCTTCCTTCCAAGGAGCATTCTGGCTGCACTTTTTCCATGACAGATTTGTTAAGTCTTTAGGCAGTCCATGGTACTTTCACTATTCTTTGTCAACACCACAACTCAAAAGCATCAACTCTTCTTTTGTCTTCCTTATTCATTGGTTAGCTTTCACATGCACTTGAGGCTACTAAAAACATCATGGCTTGGGTTAGGCACACATTAGTCTTCAAAGAGGAATCTTTGCTTTTTAGCACTTTAAAGGGGCCTTTTGCAGCAGATTTGCCCAGTGCAATATGTCATCTGACATCTTGACGGCTGCTGTCATTGGTGTTGATTGTAGAACCAAGTAATATGAAATCTTTGACAACTTCAGTCTTTTCTCTGTTTTTCATGATGCTGCTTATTAGTCCAGTTGTGAGGATTTAATTTTTTTATGTTGAGATATAATCCATACTGCAGACTATAATCTTCAATCTTCATTAGTAAGTGCTTCAAGTCATCCTTACTTTCAGCAAGCAAAGTTGTGTGATTTGCATATCACAGGTTGTTAATGAGTCTTTCTCCAAACCTGAAGCCACACTTTTCTTCATATAGTCCAGCTTCTCAGATTATTTGCTCAGATTGCCTAAGTATGGTGAAAGCATACAACTTTGACACACTCCCTTCCTTATTTCAATCCATGCAGTGTCTCATTGTACTGTTTGAACAATAGCCTCCTTGTCTATGTTCAGGTTCCTCATGAGCGCAATTAAGTGTTCTGGAATTCCTATTCTTCTCAATGTTAATAATTTGTTATGATCACACAATCGAATGCTTTTGCATAGTCAATAAAACACACATAAGTATCTTTCTGGAATTCTTTGCTTTGAGCCAAGATCCATCAGACATTAGCAATGATATCCCTCGTTCCATGTCCTCTTCTGAATCCAGCTTGCGTTTCTGGAAGTTCTCTGACAATATAATGCTGCAACCATTTTTGAACTATCTTTAGCAAGATTTTACTTGCATGTGCTATTAATGATATTGTTTGATAATTTCCACATTCTGTGGGATCACCTTTCTTTGGAATGGATACTAATATGGATCTCTTCTATTCAGTTGACCAGGTCGCTGTCTTCCAAATTTCTTCGCATCGATCAGTGAGTGCCTCTAGCGTGGTATCCATTTGTTGAAATATCTCAGTGGGTATTCCATCACTTCCTGGAGCCTTGTTCTTTGCCAATTCCTTCAGTGCAGCTTCGACTGCTTCCTTCAATACCATTGGTTCTTGATCATATGCCACCTCCTAAAATGCATGAACATTGACTAATTCTTTTTGGTACAGTGACTCTGTGTATTCCTTCCATCTTCTTTTGATTTTTCCTGCACCATTCAATGTTTTGCCCATAGGATCTTTCAATAATGCAACTCAAGGTGTGAATTTTTCTTCAGTTCTTTTGGCTTGAGAAATGCTGAGTGTGTTCATCCCTTTTGGTTTTCTAACTCCAGATATTTACACATTTCATTATAATAATTGATTTTGTCTTCTCAAGCTGCTCTTTGAAATATTCTGTTTAGCTCTTTTATCTCCTCACTTCTTCCACTTGCTTTATCTACTCTCCACTCAAGGGCAAGGTTCAGAGTTTCTTCTCACATCCATTTTGGTCTTTTCTTCCTTTCTTGTCATTTTAATGGCTTTTTGCTTTCTTTGTGGATGATGTTTTTGATGTCATCCCACAATTCCTCTGGTTTTGTACATTGGTGTTCAATGCATCAAATCTGTTCTTTAGATGGTCTCTAAATTCAGGAGGGATATAATCAAGGTCATATTTTGGCTCTTGTGGACTTACTTTAATTGTCTTCAGCTTCAACTTGAACTGTAAGATTGGACAATCTATTTCTGTAGAGATACCGGCTTGGAAACCCAAGATGTTTGGGTCACTATGAGTTGCAATCTACTCAACAGCAATGAGTAAGAGTCTTTTCCATAATCTGCTCCTGGCCTTGTTTTGGATGAAGATATTGAGCTTCTCCATCACCTCTTTCCACAGATGTAGTTGATCTGATTCCTGTGTACTCCATCTGGTGAAGTCCACATGTATAGTCTTCATTTATGTTGTTGAAGAAAGGTATTTGCAATGATCTTGCAAAGTTCTATCATGGGATCTCTAGAGTTATTTCTGTCACCAAGTCCATATTTTCCATCTACTGGTGATTCGTTTTGTTTCCAATTTGCATTCTAATCACCAGTGATAATCAACACATCTTGAGTTTATGTTTGATCAATTTCAGAATGCAGAAGTTGGTAAAAATCTTCAATTTCCTTGTCTTTGGCTTTAGTGGTTGGTGCATAAATTTGAATAGTACTAGTAGTAACCAGTCTTCCTTGTAGATGCATGGATATTATCCTATCACTGACAGCATTGTACTTCAGGATAGATCTTGAAATGTTTTTTGAGACTATAAATACCATGCCATTCCTCTTCAAATTGCCATTCCCAGCATAGTAGATCATATGGTTGTCTGATTCAAAATGTCCAAAACCAGTCCATTTTAGCTCACTAATGCCTAGGATATCAATCTTTATGCATTTCATTTCATTTTTGACAACGTCCAATTTTCCTAGATTCATACTTTGTACATTCCATGTTCCCATTATTAATGGTGTTTTCCAGCTCTTTCTTCTCATTTTGAGCTGTTCCACATCAGTAAATGGAGGACCAGAAAGTTTACTCCATCCACATCATGAATGTTGGCTCTACTCTGAGGTGGCAGCTCTTCCCCAGTTGTTTTTGAGTGCTTTCTGATCTGAGGGGCTCATCTTTCGGCGCTATATGGGACAATGTTTCAGGGCTATTCATAAAGTTTTCCATTAATATATCAGACAGTGTTTCACTGCTAGTCATAAGGTTTTCTCTGGACAATTCTTTGAGAAGTGGATGGCCCCTTCCTACCTCTGAGTCTGTCTTAGTCTGGAAGCTCCACTTAAACCTGTCCACCATGAGTGACTCTGTTGGTATTTAAAATACCAGTGGCAAAGCCTCCCACCTCATAGCAACACATAAGCCATCACACCACAAGCTGACAGATGAGTGGTAGCAGAGAGTTTAGTTTATGAAAAATGTCCACTGAATTTTTGCCTAGATAGCTCCTTAGATTAAATAAGGTGCACAATTTCTTCAGTATTTCTTTCTGAAGTTCTTTCTGCTGGGCCTCTTGGGAGTTTTCTTGGGAGCCAAACATTCTTTTTTTTAAAATTTTTTATTGTGATTTTGGTGAAATTTTATAGAGCAAATTCATTTTCCATACAGAAGTTCAAACACATGTTGCTTCGTGACATTGATTGCAACTCCCCACAATGTAACAGCTGTCTTTCCACTTCTTCCCTATCTCCTTCTTTCTTATGTATTCCTGTTCCCCGAGCTATCTCCCTGTGCAAACACTGCCCTTCTATTTGCCCATGATCGATTGCTCTAAGAAGTGTGTCTGCCTGATGTAAATGTTCACCCTCTATGCCTGTCTACTGTTTGGCTGGAAACCATGGGAGTGAGTTCAATTCCAGACCTGAAGGGTAACTATGGGCCATAGTCTCAGGGGTCTCACAAGGCTCTGTCAGACCAGTGAACCTGGTCTTTATTTTATGATTTTGAGTTGTGTTCTACATTGTTCTCCCATTCTATCCAGGATCTCTTGCACTGATCCCCCCTTTGAGTGGTTGATAGTGGTAGCCAGGTACCATCTAGTTCTTCTTGTCTCATGGTCATATAGGCTGAAGATCACATGATCTACTAGTCCCTTGGACTTAATTGTTTCCATTCATCTTTGGTTTTCTTCATTCTTCTTTTCTCCGCATGAGGAGAGACCCATTGTTGCCCCTAGATGGCTACTTGCAAGCTTTTAAAACCCCAGTCGCTACTCACCAGAGTAGGATTTAGAAAAATGTTTTTGTGTAGTATGTTATGCCAATTGAGCTTGATGTCTCCTGTGACCACAGTCCTGAGCCCATAGGTTCAAGTACTCAGGAGCCAAACATTCTTGAATTAACCCTTTTTTAGGTACCTTGGAAATGTTTAAATCCTGGATCAATCCATCATTGTAAGATTAGGGAGGAGGCTTCATTTATTTTATGAAGATGAAGAAGGTAGATTGTGAAATGGGTGATAGAAAAACGAACTGGTAGACCACAGTATTCTCGGCCTACCAGATTCTGGAAAGAACACATGTGCAATTAGAGGATCTGGGAATTAATTTTCTTAAAGATATGAAGGTCCGTGTGTGCCCCTAGAAAATTTTGTGGATCCCCAGGAGCATATGTAACTCATTTTGAAGCCTACTTATGGAGTGGAAGGGACAACAGTTATGACATGAAGACTTCTGATCCTGACTTCCTGCTTATTATGGTGCAACCTGGGACCGAGTCTGGGCTGGAGTAGTCAGGTCTCCAAGTTCCCAATATTGCTGTCAAGTTTAGGTGACATCTTTGTTATCTGAAAAGTGATATGCAAATATATGGAATAATTACTACAAGGCAAACAGCAAAAGTGAATTTAGGAATAAATCACCTTGCTTGCTTGTTTGCCTGGAAAATTCCTTGGTCTGTGTCTTAGGGAGGCACCAGCAATGCCCTGGTCTGATTTCTCTACTGATCCTTGAATTCCAGGAGTGTTGAGCCCTTCACATTATAGATGGTTAGGCTAGAAATAAACTTTTATAATTAAGTTCCACAAATTACCCTGTTAGCTTTCAGGAAAGAACTTGCTTTTATATAGGATTGGCCTGAACAAGGAAGCCACCAGACATCAAGTAGCATTTTAGCTGTCAAAAATTCTGTTCATTAAAATCAAAGCATAACATAACACAACACAACATAACATAACAGAACATAACAAAAGCAGTCTTTCTTAAATTAGCATACCACGGTCTAAGATGATTGCATTTATTTGAAGGTCTCGATAGCACCTGAAAGATTGGCATGCTCTTGTGGAAGATTTAGAGCTTGAAGGTTAGGCAACACTGGTAACCTCCATCAGTTGTTTGGCCGTGATCAAATTAATTAACCTTTGAGTTTCCTTTTCCCCATAGGTAAAATGGAAATAGCAGGAGGAAAATTTTCAAGGTTGTTGGGATACTAAATATGATAAGAATATACAAAGCCCCAGCAGTGTTTGGCCTTGGAAGTGCTCAATAAAAGTTAGAACTCCTTACTTTAGCTTCCTTTTTTCTATAATAATAAAGAAAGGAAAAACAGTGTTATCACAGTTCCTTCTCTACTAATGGCTTGGCAAAAAAGAATAAAGCCATAGACAGCACAACTTCTGGCGGTATGCTAACAGGCATATAATAAATTTCTTTTGCAAAAGTGTTCTGGAAGAGCAACCCGTGAATTTCAAGTTACACTTGACTGCTCAGAGATAACTGAGTATTAATTAATTATATGAGATCATTCAGGGGGATCAAGAAAATAATGTTATTCTTGTGGGGGTAGAAATGAGAGCAGATTCTTCCAAGTTTAAAAAAAAAAAAGTATTTTAGAGCCAGAAAAGGGAGATTTAAGGGTATTTAGGATGATTCTTTCCTTTTCAGAGAAATGCTTGAGAGAAAAAGCTAAAATCCAAAGACATGAACTTGCTCAAGTCTGATTTAGCAACTTAATGGTTTCCTCGATGTTTCCTAGTACTCTAAACTGGGGGAAGGGGTGTTCTTGCTCGTTTTTTACTTATGAAGTCATACAAGTGACTTGCAATAAGATTTTGCATTCATTGTATTTGATAAAAGACAGAAAAAGAGATAGTCTTTTTCACATATAGCTTGTTGTTGTTGTTGTTGTTATTTGCCGTCAAGTCGGCCCCCACTCATAGCGACCCCTCCTTGGGTTTCCGAAGCAGTATCACTACGGAAGTAGAATTGCCCAACCTTCCTTCCGAGGAGTGACTGGTGGGTTTGAACCACCAGCCTTCTGGTTAGCAGTCAAGTGCTAGGGATACTTAAAAGCAAGTCTTTTGACTTTTAAGAATATGGTCAACCACCTGTCTGTTTGTCATACTGTGATAGCTTGCGTGTTGCTAGGATGCTGAAAGCTATGCCACCAATATTTCAAACAACCGTCAGGCCATCTGTGGTAGACAGGTTACAGCAAAACTTGCAGAATAAAACACACTAGAAAGAAAGGTCTGGTGATCTACGTTGGAAAAGCAGCAAAAGATAAACCTTATGGATCGCAACAGAATATTGTCTGATACAGTAGTGCTGGCAGATGAACCCTCTAGGTTGAAACGTGCTACACAATAGCCACAACAATGGATTTGAACATACCAGTGATAGTTAAATGGCACAGGATCGGACAAGGTTTCATTCTGTTATACACAGAGTTGCCATGAGTTAGAACTGATTCAATGGCAAATAATGACAACAATAATTACAGTGGAAAATGGAATATTTGTGCTTCTCTACTCTGCAGAGCATAGTAAAGTTCCTGTTGGCTGTTCCTTTAATTAGCAATGCAGAGATGACAGATATTCTCTATATCCTCTATTATAGCATTTTCACCAAAAGAAGTATGTTGTTTGCCGTCGAGTCAGACCCAACTGGTAGCGACCCCTCTTTGGGTTTCCGAGGCAGTTAGCACTAGAGAAGTAGATTGCCCCATCTTCCTTCTGAGGAGTGGCTGGTGGGTTTGAACCGCCAGCCTTCTGGTTTGCAGTCAAGCGCTTTAGCCACTATGCTACAAGAGCTCCTCAAAACAAGTATACTTAGACTTTAGTAATAAATATTTCTGGTCTTTGCACAAGTAGTATCAGAACAGACTGCAACAATATTGGAAAGATAACTCCAAACTTCCAGCATGGACTCTGGATTTTCAAAGATCTGGGTTTAAAATTATCTCTGCAATTTAGTCTTCCAAGTGACCTTGGACTTCTCAACTCCTTCACCTGTGTATATGAGGGTAATAAGATATATAGCAGAAAAAAGTAATTTGTCTTAAAACTTACAATTAATCAAACCGTGTCCCGCAACTTGGATTAAATGCCAGAAAATTAGTTGACGAAGTTCCTTCGGAGATGTAGTAGGAGCTGCGTCCAATTGAGTGACCCATGTGACCCATCTAGTACCTGTGTGTTAATTGGTTAGTTGCTATGAATGATACCTTATTGCTTGTTGTTGTTGTTATGTGCCCTCAAGTCGGACTGACTCATAGGGACCTATCCTTGGGTTTCCAGACAGGATCACTAACTACGGCAGTAGATTGCCCAACCTTCCTTCCGAGGAGTGGCTGGTGAATTCCTCTAATTAATAGCCTCAGTCCAATTGCTTCTTTTAACCTGTCCGATATGCTACTTGTTTTTTCTGATTAACAGTTATTGTCTGCAGAACAAATTATTGTATTAGTCCACTATGTAAAAAGTCAAGGAAAGGTTTATACAGGGAAGGGAGTTTTCTTTGTTGGTTATCAGGGATGGGGTGGAGGGAAATTCCTATATAGGTTGAAAAAATAAATTATAAGCATTGCCCCTGTGCAAGGATGACACACAAATTCATGAAGTGTTCCATATTTTTAAGTGAATTGGCTCTGTAAACTTTCACCTAAATCACAATAATTTTTTTTTTAATTATATATCTATGAGAAAGATTATTAGTGGTTACCAGGAGTAGAAGGGAGGGGGGAAAGGGGAAGCTTTTGTTCGAGAGGAACTGAGTTTATGCTAATGGTGATGGAATATTTTGGAAAAATAATGGTGGCACAACATGAAAAATGTCATCAATATCCCTGAGCTATAAATGTAGAAGTTATTATGTTGGTGAATGTCTTGTGTATATTTTCACCACAATAAAAGTAAAAAAAAAAAAAAAGTATCTGGAATTAAAGAATCATAGATTCTGAATTTCTGATGTCTTAATGTTAACCCATGCCAACTGATAAAGAGAAGGCAATTTGATGGCTTTGTCAAGCCAACAGCCTGTGGTAGATCAGAAGCAAACCATTTCCTCCTTTAAGATATGCAAGCTATTCTCTCCTGATTTTCTCTTTCTCTTTTTTCTTTTCTTTCTCTCTCTCCTTTTTCCGCTTCTTCCCTCTTTCTACCTTTATTAAGAAAGCCATTCAGCCTTTTATTTGTTAAAGAATTGCTTAGTGCTTGTTAAGAAAGTTTATGTAGCTGACCTCAGAAAAGATACTTAATTGACGGAGCTTTAGGAAACAGAATTGATAATGTTAAATGAAGCTAAAAATTATAAATAACTTTAGTCAAATATAAATATCAAAACTTTGTTCCTCATCTTCACTCCCAAATTAAATTTTCACATATTGAGAGTTTTTCATAACATTTTTCCAAGTTTTCTTTAAAGATTTGTGACTAAATAAAAAGGTAGATCTCAGTTAAAAAATCTTTACTGTAACACAAAGTATGCAAAGGTGCAGACTTTAACTTGCAAAAATAAACTTGCTATTTTAACCGCTTGAATTGACTAAGCACTCCTCATTTCCCCGCCTTCTAGAAGGGCAATGTTAGGCCGAAGCAAACCCAAGCCACCAACATTTCAGTTAGCAGCTTCCTCCGGGCGTCAAGCCCTGATGAGACAGCCTGATAAGACAACTGAA
>NW_006921791.1:2768934-2775617 GCF_000298275.1 Orycteropus afer afer
AAGACTATAAACCCTCCCCTCCCCAGCCAGGTGGTGCGACTTCCCGGGCCCCTCTCAGGGACCCGTGAACCTCGCCCGGGCCCCTCTCGGGGGCCGTAAACTTCCCCCGGAAACTCAGAATAAAAACTTCTCTTTAACCTCACTTTTGTGCGTCCTTTTCTCCTTACTGTGGCCTTACAGGCAATATTTACATTTCAAAGGTTTCAGAGTATCAACCTTCACTTCTTAGCCAAATGAATCAATTTTTATATTTTAAAAACTTCAACTGGAATTTACCTGGTCTATAATCATTCAAAAGACTCCCACATTAAAATATTTCATAAGGTGCTTTAGAAATGCTACCTTGGTCAGGCTGTATCAGGAGATAAAGAATTAGTGTTAAGCTAAGCATTGATATTAAGGAAATTTGTTGTTTGACAGCCTGTAAACACCCGCCATCCCCCCCCTACCAGTTCCTTCTGATGAGAAACTGTTTATATTTGTTTGCTTTAGGAAATGAAAACCCACTGCTTTCCCTGCAAGGGAGGTAACACATTTCATCTTCTTGTAGGATGCTGTATAACCTATGTCATGAAATGTAATTATCCCTTCAATTATATCTTTTGTTTTAATTTCTAATGAAGCATCAGTCTAGTGTTTTCAGTAAGACACATGGTGAGTCCAACTTCCCTTAATTACTATCCTTCATTACAATCTTCCTTAGAGGGGTAGAAGTGAAGGTTGAACTTTTACTCTAAAAGGGTGACATGTTTGCCGAATAATTGCAAGTTAAAATGTTTCTAAGGGAAATAGAGTCAATATGAGAGGAACAGAACTTATGCAGCTTTCCTTATTCCTTCATGCTTCTCCTGAAGTCTCTGTGATGTTTCTTTATTTCACTTTATACACACTAAGGCAGGCTGATAGCAACAGAGACACTTGGTGGGAAATGTGCCTTGCAGATGTTGTTGTTGTTGTTGTTATTTGCCATCGAGTTGCCCCGACTCATAGCGACCCCTCCTTGGGTTTCCAAGGCAGTATCACTATGGAAGTAGGATTGCCCAACCTTCCTTCCAAGGAGTGGCTGGTGGGTTTGAACTGCCAGCCTTCTGCTTAGCAGTCAAGTGCCTTAGGCACTATGCAGATAGATTCAAGAAAATCTTTCAGGTAGCAGGACATGCTGAGAGTAAAAGGAGAGAAGAAAGGAAAGAGAGGATTGGTGTTGCCATTCTTTTACTGTTGTGCAGTTGAGTGTTGCTCTTACACTACACATCTAGTTGAGAAACTCAGAATGCTCCTTGGAAGTGAGGATGATGAGACTTCGACTCACTTTCTCTGCATATGTCATCAGCAAAGACCAATTGCTAGAAAAGAACATCATGAATGGTAAAGTAGAGGGTCAGTGACAAAGAGGGAAACCCTCAGTGAGATGATTGACACAACAGGCACAACAGCAGGCTCAAACATAGCAAACATTATAAAGATGGTGCTTGACAGGGCACTGTTTCTATTATACATGAGGTCACATGAGTTAGATCTGACTCCACAGCACCTAACAACAGCAGTTAAGAATTAAGCACAGAGGTAGGGGGCCTGAGGACCTGAGCCAAGAAGAAGCAAAGGAAGTGGTGTCTGTCCAGAGATACTTGGAGACAAGTTACCTAATGCCAGAGGCTCTTCTGACTTTAGGTGTGTGGTTCTGGTGAGTCTTAAAGTCTAGCAGAAGACTTTGGGAAAGATGGAGTTCCAAAGATTGAGTTGATTAGATTTATAGATATGACCAGAATGATTTCTCCTTCTGCTTTCTAAGAAAAGTCAAACATAACTGTCCTCAGTCTTGGTATAATTAAAGAATACAAGAACTGAGGTTATGTTACATAATTGTGGGCTTACTTCTGATCTGCAGTTAAAATGAAAAATGTGAAGAAGCTGTGGTTACCGTTACTGGCCCGCTGTTTGATGGTTAGCATCTGCTCTCCAGACAGCTTTGCTTTCTTCATTGCTGATGTGGCTCTGGGACATCCTGACAAACTGGGGACAAGAAGAAATGAAATGGCCCATTAGTCACAAGTCTCAGGAGAGCCTCAAAGCCTAAGAAAAAAGGCTCATAAACAAAGCACTGTAACAATATTACTTTATTCATCCACTTGTCCATGAAAGACTAATTAAAAATGGGAAAAACAAAGTAAAGACCAATGTATAAGGTATACCTAGTTAGGTATACACCAAGGTGGAGGGATGTTTGTGGGTGTATGACGTTTATGTTTGTATATCCATATGTATTTTGTGGGCTGATACATAAGATAATGATTACGGTGTTGCCTCTTGGTGTGAGGATAGGGGAGGTAGGATTCTGATGTGGGAGGGCAACTTACTTTTCATTGCATACCTTCTAGAGTTATTTGGAATGTTATAGGATGAATATATTATTGCTTTAAACTATTTTATAATACAAAGGCCAAATTTAAAATGAACAATTTCAAATTTACACAAAAGTAGAGAGAACGGAAGAATGAACTCCTCATGGAAAATCTTGTTTCATCTATTTCCCCTTCTGCTTTCCCCAATAGATTATTTAGAAGTAAAAGTCCGATGTAAAAACATAAGCAAAGTCTCATTATCCCACTTAAATTTAACTAATTTGCTAATATCATCAAACATACAGTCTATCTTCAAATTTCCCCAATAGTCTCATAACTTTTTAACAATTGGTTTATTCAATGGAAGATTGAAACTAGATCTTCATTTTGCATTTGATGGATATATCTGTTAAAGGTCCTTTAATCTAATGATTCCTCTCCCTTTCTCCTTTCTTGACGTTAATTTGTCCTGAGCATCCCTTTTATGACATCAAGTGCATGGGCTTTGTGACTACTATCTCAGCATCTTAGAGATCCTTCCTCCCTTATGGCTGGGATCATTGCAATTGTCTAAAGAACTGGGTTTACCAAAAGGCAACAATTCAAAGAGGTAGAAGTTACTCTACTTAGGGACAGAGTCCACAAAGAACTTCATATAAGGGAGAAACAAATTATACACACACACACACACACACGTATAGATAGCGGTTCTAATCCACCAGCCACTCCTGGGAAGGCAGGTTGGGCCATCTACTTCCGTAGTGCTACTGCCTTGGAAACCCAAGGAAGGGTCGCTATGAGTCGGATCTGACACTATGGCAAATAACAACAACAAAACTATAACATACATACATACATATACACACACACATATATATATATATATATATATACATATATATGTGTGTGTGTATATGTATGTATGTATATATATGTAACATCTACCTACCAAAAAAAAAAAAACAACCAAACTCACTGCTGTCGAGTTGGATCTGACTCATAGCGACCCCTCCTGGGGTTTCCGAAGCGATATCACTAAGGAAGTAGATTGCCCAACCTTCCTTCCAAGGAGTGGCTGGTGGGTTTGAACTGCCAGCCCTCTGGTTAACAGTCAAATGCCTTAGGCACTACACCACCAGAGCTCCTATATGCCACCAGAGCTCTACCTACCAGAGCTCCTATGTTAGGAATATATCTATATTATATCTACTAACCCCCAATGGTAGTATAAGTAGGTTACATAATTATTAGAAATGTCTCTTTGATGTCTCCATTAACACAATGGTGCTTTGAAAATATCTCTTTGGGCAAAATTTTCTGTGATTTTGGACAAAATATTCTTTGTATGAGAAGTATTTTTACTGTTCTTCATAATTGACACTGAAGGTCCAGCTTGTCTTTTTAATATGACACTTGTTTCTAGCAACTGTATTATAATTTCCAGAAAATGTGAAATAATTAATCACCTTTGCCATATTTCCTAAAATCTTGTGTAAACCAAAAAACCAAACTCACTGCCATCGAGTCGATTCCGACTCATAGCTACCCCTCCTTGGGTTTCTGAGAGAGAATCTCTATGGAAGTGGATTGCCCCGTCTTCCTTGTGTAGGGAATTGTGTTTTCTAATGATGCTTCTAGATTAGCACCTGTGCAACACTTAAAGCAGCTATAAAATACATTAGTGGGGAAAGGGGAAATGAGGATTTTAACCTTACAAAATCCCCTGGAGCTACCACTACCAAGTCCCTTCTCTAACATTAGTCACTGAGGAACTATAGAGAGAAACGTCAGGAAACAGGTGAACCTTTGAGGACCTCACTGGCATGGCTGTGAGTGGCTAAAATAGGAAAGGAGCTGAGGAGTGCTGCCCTTTCTTCTGCTGCACATCACATGCCTCTGGGCCAGGAGTTCTCAGGAATCAAATAATGCTCCTCATGGTGGTTTCTTGTTACTGTTTCATAATATGAGTTTCTTTTTCCATACCCATTTGGCTAATATTAAATTACAATTTCTGCTACTGACAGAATCTATAACCTGGTTTACTGTTTTCCTTTGCAAATAACTGTGCTTTACACATTTTATTTTGGCCTGTGTACTACTTCTCCTGTAAGTTGTTTTTCTTATGTGCTGTCGAGTTGGACCCAACTCATAGCGACACATCCTTGGGTTTCCGAGGCTGTATCACTACAGAACTGCATTGCCCAACCTTCCTTCCAAGGAGTGGCTAGTGGGTTTGAACCGCCAGCCTTCTGGTTAGCAGTCAAGTGCTTTAGGTACAGCCAATACTGATAGGGAAGGCCAAATCCAGGCCAAGTCAGTTTCAAGTGGATGAAGCTGGAGGAGCCCAGGACACAGAATGCCAGAATCACATCTCACTCCACTAGTTCCCTCCTCAGATAATACCTCGCCCTTTGCTCCTCAGTCCCAGCCAGAACACTACATAACTCCCTGAAAATCCTAGCCACTCACAGGGCCCTAGGCAAAGGAAGGACCCCGGATGTTAAACTTCATTATCCAGATGCTGTGGAGGGTTTTCAATAGCTGAAGTTTTAGAAACAGATCACCAGACTTTTTTTCCGAGGCACCCCTGAGTGGGACCAAACCACCAACCTTTTGGCTGGCAGCCAAGCATGTTAACCATTTGTATCACCCAGGGAGTCAGCTTCTTGGTAAATCCACCTCTGACTGTAAAGACTCAAGATTTTCATTTGTACAATAAGGTGTTACCAAAAAGACTTACTAAGGTCCTTCTCACTCTAAAGTAGTGTAACTAGCTTTTAAAATCACTTCTTCCCTTATTGTAACTGAACACAGGTAGACTCTATCAACACAGATTTTTTTTTTAATTGTGATTTGGGTAAAAGTTTACAGAGAAAATTCATTTTCAATACAGCAGTTCACATATACTTTATCTCATGATATTGACTGTAATTTCCCACAACGCAACAGCTCTCCTCCCACTTCCTCCCCATAGTTACCTCTTCCCTGTGTCCTTCCCTCCCATGAACTCCTGCCCCCAACCCCAGCTGTCTCCCTGTGCATACACAGCCCTTCTATTCTTCCATGATTGATCTCTCCAAGGAGTGTATCTACTTAAAATAAATGTTCAGGTCATATGGCTGTCTTTTGTTTGGCTAGAAGCCACAGGAGTGGGTACAATTCCAGACTGAAGGGCAGCTAGAGGCCATAGTCTCAGGGGTTCCACCAGGCTCTATCAGACCAGCAAAGCTTCCCTCTCCCCTCTCTTTTTTTTTAATGACTTTGAGTTTTGTTCCACATTTTTCTCCAACTCTATCTGGGATCCCATACATAGATCCCCCTTTGAGTGGTTGACAGTGGTAACTGGTTACCATCTAGTTCTGATCTCATATTCATATAGGCTGAGGATCGCATGGTGTACCAGTCCCTTGGACTAATCATTTCCATTGTCTTTGGTTTTCTTTATTCTTCCTTGCTCTGGACAAGGAGAGACCTATTGTTACATCTAGATGGCCACTTGCAAGCTTTTAAGATGCAATCACTACGCACCAAAGTAGGATGTGGAACAATGATTTTTCGACACAGAATGATTTTACTAGGATTTCACCTGCCATTTAGTAGATGGTTCTATGTTTATATAGCATTCAAGAATTTTTATTGTTAGTTGCCCTTAAGCCAATTCTGACACATGGTGGTCCCATGTGTACAGAGTAAAGAACTGCACTCCGTAGGGTTTTCAAGGCTGTGATCTTTCAGAAGCAGACTGCTAGGCCTTACTTCCCAGGTTCCTTTGGGTGGATTTGAACTGATATCCTTTCAGTTAGTAGTCTAGTGCATAACAATTTGTGCCTCCCAGGGAGCTCTGGTGGCATAGCAACTAAGGCATTTGACTGCTAACCAGAAGGCTGGTGGTTCAAACCCACCAGCCACTCCTTGGAAGGAAGGTTGGGCAATCTACTTCCATAGTGATACCACGTTGGAAACCCAAGGAGGGGTACTATGAGTCGAATAGACTTGATGGCAGTGAGTGAGAGTGAGGGACTAACAAAATTCATTATGTCATGATCATAATAAAATCTAGATCTTATACAATATTCCATAACTAATACTGTAATGCACACACTGAATATAGTTGTTATTGTTAGGTGCCATCAAGTCGGCTCCAATCATAGTGACCCTATGTATATAGATCCCCCTCTGAGTGGTTGAGAGTGGTAGCTGGGCACCATCTAGTTCTTCTGGTATCATAGTCATATAGGATGAGGATCTAATACAATATTTGTCCTTTTGTGATTGACTTATTTCACTCAGCATAATGTCCTCCAAGTTCATCCACGTTATGTGGTGTTTTGCAGATTCTACATT
>NW_006921791.1:2780423-2782717 GCF_000298275.1 Orycteropus afer afer
TATTTCTGACAATTTAGTATTAATGCTCTGTATTTCTATCTGTAGATTTAGAATAATTTCTAATTTTTCATTTATTTTGTCATTTTGTTCTTATTTTCTTCCAAAATTTTTCTAAGGTTTTTTCTGTGTTTTCTTTGGTCTGTCCCTCAATCCTTTGAAGATACCTAAATATAATTCTTTTGAATTTTTGCTGCTTCTTCCTCAGGGGTGTGTTCTTAGTGTGTATTCTCCTCCCTTGTTTCTACCACTTTATCTTGCTTCTTTGTGTGGACTGTGGTGGTCTGTTGTCTCTGAGACATCGTGGCATTGTTGTATTTAGATCTTTGTTAACTGTTTGTGAAGAGCAGCCAAGCATGATTCAGTCTCTTCTTGGTGGTTTTTTACCATTGGCCCATTGATGGATATGGAGGTAGAGGCTCTCGCTTAGTAAGTGAAGTTGCAGGAAGTGTGGGTGTAGCTGTGTCTTATGGGGACTGTTGTTGTCTCCCACTCAGTTAGACAAAAATTACAATTGAATAACCATCAAAAAACTAAAACACATGGACAAAATACACACCATGTAATCACACAGGAACAGTAATAAATAAAAGAAAAAAGGTAAATAAAAGAAGAAAGAAACAAGACAACCTGCAATATCTGGGGATAGGGCACTAGGAGAAAAAAAGTTAGAGAAGGAGAAAAATTAAGAAAAAATGGGAAAAATGCAAAAAGAAAAACAAGGAACAGGGTTAACCATGAGAAAAAAGGGGGAAAAAATTAAATTAAAAAAGAAAGTTTTTCAACCAGGAACAGGGAAAGGAAAAAAAGCTGAAAACTAAGACCTGGGAAGTGATGAATAACGAATAATAGTGAAAAGGACAAAAGTATTAATAATAATAGTAGTTTTAAAACAGACAAATACAAGCAACCTAAACATCAGATAAAAGAAAAAAATAAAGAAAAAGAAAAAAAATCAGTGGAGGACAGGGCAGGTCACCCCAGTGCCATCTGAGCACACAGACTGGGATGGAATTCACCAAGCGAGTGTGGGGTATAAGAGTAACAAGAAGTATGTTGCACCTTTTCAGTCGGAAGGTCCGGAGTGTCCTTGGAGTTGCTGGCAAGCAGAACCTGTTCTCAAGCCCCTGGAATCTGGAGAGCACTGTCTTTTTAAATATCCAAAATGGTCAAGCCACCTGTAACCATTCAAAATGGTGGCGTCCTCCGGACAGGCAAAAGTCCATGGCTTAGCCCACCTTTCTCTTTGCCGTCTCCATGTATACTCCAGCCACCAGAGCAGTCTTCTGTGCAGTCCCTGGCTAGCAGGGCTGATTTTTAGGTTAATTCTTAGGTCCTACCACCACTCGGCACTCTCCAAGCTGTCTGTGCTGTCAGGATTGCTCAGGATCACTGCCAGACCACAGTTCCGTATGTCTCTTTTTTGGTATTTTCATGCAAATACTTCTGCTAGTTGGGGTTTAGTCCACTTCTATTTCCTTCTCTTCAAGGCTCAGGGGTCCAGGATTATCTTCTGTGTCTGTGTTAATTGGTTTCCCTTTTCTTTGTTGAAGAGGGTCTGTAGAGTCTTTCTGCCTAGTCTGCCATCTTACCAGAACTCTGTTTACTTGTGTTTTATTGACTGTGCATAAGCATTTGATTGTGTGGATCATAACAAATTATGGGTGACATTCAGAAGAATGGGAAATCCAGAACAATTAATTTGCTCCTGAGGAAACTGTACATAGTTAAGGAGGCTGTCATTCAGACAGAACAAGGGGATACTGCATGGTTTAAAATCAGGAAGGGAGTGCTTCAAGGTTGTATTCTTTCACCATTCTTATTCAATCTATATGCTGAGTAAATGATCTGAGAAGCTGGACTATATGAAGAAGAATATGGCATCCAGATTGGAAGAAGAATCATTAACAACCTGCAATAGGCTGATGACACAAACTTTGCTTGCTGATAGCGAGGATGCCTTGAAGCACTTACTTATGAATACTGAAGACTACAGTCTGCAGTATGGATTACACCTCAATATAAATAAAACAAAAATCCTCACAACTGGACCTATAAGCAGCATCATGATAAATAGAGAAAAGATTGAAGTTGTCAAAGACTTCATATTATTTGGGTCTATAAAACGCCAATGGAAGCAGCAGTTAAGATATTAGACAACATATTGTTATTGTTGTTGTTGTGTGTCGTCGAGTCGGCCTTGACTCATAGCGACCCCTCCCTGGGTTTCCGAGGCAGTATCACTACGGAAGTAGGATTGCCCAACCTTCCTTCCGAGGAGTGGCTGGTGGGTTTGA
>NW_006921791.1:2783927-2792988 GCF_000298275.1 Orycteropus afer afer
CAAAGGCAGCTACTCAGCTGCTTGTGGTAGATCCCACCATGGAGTTGATTGCCAGTCTCATCATGGGGAATAACTACCACCAGCTGCCCAGTCACTCAACCAGGCCCAGCCAAGTTGACACACAAACATAACTACCACAGACAGCATAATTTTATCATCTTTCAAAGTTAAAGGGAAACTCCTTCATGCTGACAAAGACAGAAAAATGCAGCTGCATCCTCTTTGGGTCTCAGAAGGGAAAATAGATCCAGATAAGGGATAACTTCAGAAGGCTGGGGTGGATGATTTTGTATGAAGGTTGCTGTCGTTCTCATTAGTGAAGACAATTGCTAGAAGATAGACTGTGCTGATTTCTAACCATAAATCTGGTATAGACTTGAACAGATATAATTCTCCAGAAAATATGGGAAAGCCAACTCATGTTTCCCTTGTTCTAAATCTCTCTGGCCATTTTTATTTGTAGTGTCTAGAAAATCTGGCCACAAGTGTTTATGACTCACATCAAACTGCATGGAGAGGTGAATAGTATTGGAAGTCAGGATGAGAATTATTAACTGGTTAACCTTAAAGCCCCCAAAGATCTGTCTTGCCATTTTTACTGCTCACACTCATGATTAGCACACTGCCTGACACAAACAGGACCTCAGTAAATGTTTTCTGAATTGACTATAATGAGGTCTCCTGTAATTATCTCTTTATTGGGATCCTTTGCCTTAGTCTCTCTCTCCCTTCCAGTGAAATAATCCCCTGAAAACTCAGCTTTGGTCATGCTATCCCTCAGTCCCCCTAGAAAAACTTTCAATGGCTTCTCAGAGGGCAGCGTCTAATTGCTTAAGTTCTTTCCTAAGGGCTCTACCTGACAGGACAGGGTCCTTGCCTCCTACTGTTTCTTGAGCGAGTTCTCTACTCCAGCCAAACTACTATTAACTGCAATCTGGCAAACACCACAATGTTCCCTGTTTATATTTGCTTTTCTGTTCTGGTCCCCATCCATTTGACCTCCCAACTTGTCTTTGTTGTTGTTGTTGTTGTGTGCCGTGGAGTCAAACCCGACTCATAGCAACCCCTCCTTGGGTTTACCCATTTGTATATAAAACCGTTTCCTCCTTCAGGAAACTTCCCTGGCCTGAACTGTCCTGTGTTGTTTTCTTCCTGGGACACTCCTTGCATGTAGCTCTTTATTTGAAATTGACAGTTTTGCATTATTACTTACCTTTTTATGTATCCAATGGATTAGATTCTGATGTCTTTAAAGCTGGTCCATCAGAATGTCTAGCACATATAGGTGTTACAGGAATGTTTCTTGGTTAAATTTTAGTAAAAATCCATATAAATAGAAAATGAAAAAGATTGACTCTATATAATCTGGGAGCTCTGGTAGTATAGTGCCTAAGGCACTTGACTGCTAACCAGAAGGCTGGTGGTTCAAACCCACCAGCCACTCCTCGGAAGGAGTGGTTGCTATGAGTCAGGTCCAACTCTATGGCACATAACAACAACAACAACTATACAATCTAGAGATCCTAGTTTAAAACTTAATTTTCAGGAGTTACCAGGGGCAGACAAGAGGAGGAAAACGGGGAGTTTTGGCTTAGGTGTGTTGAATTTATGTTAATGAGGGTAGAAGAATTTGGAAATATAGAGTGATAATGGCTATACAACTTAAATTATTTAATCAATGCTACTGAACCATATATGCAAAAATTTTCTGTATATTTCCACCATAAGTAAAAAACAAATAAATTTTCTTCAAGATTCTGCTTTTATAAACTCCATTTCCCCCTTTTTCCAGACTCTGATTTCTTTGTGCTTTCATAACTTTGCTTTTTCTCTTTTATAAGACTTGCTAGAGAATTTTTAAAGGATCTGTTAAATATAATTCCCTTTACCAGACTCTAAATCCTTTAAGGCAGATCCCATATTCTTTTCCTACACTAGAGTTTAAATGTTTGCCAAATTGTTAAAGCAGGCATGAGAAAGATTATTAATCCATTTAACAGGTAGGTAGCAGCAGAATCAAGAACAGGCCTTTGTTTCTCTGACTGCTTCTTTAGTGCTCTGTTTTAATGATTTTCTTTATATAAAACATAGAAACTTAAGAAAACATGTAGAAGATGAGACCTAGAGTCAGATGATCTCTGCTTAAATCCTCATTTGTGGATCACCAGAAGGAAGAACAAATCTATTTTGGAGAAGTACAACCAGAAGGCTTGTTCGAAGTGAAGTTAATGAGACTTTCTGGTGCTTACTTTGGACATGTTATTAGGAGGAACCAATCCCTAGTGGAAGACAATGTGCTTGGTAAAGTAAAGCAGAGGGTCAGTGAAAAAAGAGGAAGACCCTTAATGAGAAGGATTGACACAGTGGCTGCAATGATGGGCTCAAACACAGCAACAATTACGAAGATGGCATAGACCTGGGCAAAGTTTTGTTCTATTATATTCATCTCACCATGAATTGGAAATGACTGGATGGCACCTAAGAACATGACTTCCCTAAGCTTTAGTGTTTTGTTTGTAAAGTGGGGATAAAAATAGCACTTGCCTCATAGAGGTGTTTTGAAGATTGGGTATAGAAAAAAGACATTAAACAACGATAGGCAAATATCAGGATAGCTATGATTACCTCTGCTCACTGACTCGTGTCCTCTTAGAAAAGGAAGGATTTGTTCTGTAGAATCACACAACAGTGGAGCTCAGGAGTGTGCATAAACATGGCTGACTGGGCATGGGTGGGGAGCTAGTGTCAAGCTCTACTGTATCAGCTTCCATGGAGCTGGGCTCTGTGACATCTGACAATTATGAGCATGGGTTTGCTCAATGTGAATGCTCCCTGAGGGAAGTACCTTCCCTGACCACTCTCTCTAAGCATGCCTGTCATCACTGTTGGTCTTGTCCCATTCTCTCACTTATTCATGGCCACAGTTGTTTCTTGTCTATTCTCTTTCTTCGGAAGTACCTCTAGGTGGACTCAAACCACCAGTCTTTGTTAGCCGAGTGCATTAATTGTTCGCATTATCCAGGGACCCCACCTGGAACATGTTGTTGTTGTTATGTGCTGTCGAGTCGGACCCAACTCATAGCCCCCTCCTTGGGTTTCCGAGGCAGTATCACTACAGAAGTAGATTGCCCAACCTTCCTTCCGAGGAGTGGCTGATGGGTTTGAACCTCCAGCCTTCTGGTTAGCAGTCAAGTGCCTTACGCACTACGCTACCAGAGCTCCTCCACCTGGAACATAGTAAATACTTAATACACATTTGTTTTATGAATAAAATAATGAATTCAGGAGGGACTTCTTGGCTAAGAGCAGTTAGAAAATAGAGGATTCAATTTTTCGAGGTGTTTTCTGATTCTACCATTAAGGAAGGGAAAGTACAGGAAATCCACACATGCTTTGGCCCTTTAATTTGAATTATTTCTTTTAATTGTCATAATAACACATCCTCTTTCCACCTCTCTCTGCCTCTAAGCACCCTCAGTACCTGACAAGAGACATAATTGTCTAGGCCAGTCTACCCAGGATTTCTTAGCCCATTTCTACTTCTTCTCATATATTATAGTTTTAGCTTTCTTTGCTTCCAAATTTTCCACGTACTCTCTTAGCTTTAGGTCAAATTCTCTGTGTGATTCCATGTGTGCACACATATCACACATAAATGCAGCATCCAGGACAGCTCGAATTGTGCCCTATACTTCCCTGTGTCTTATTTCATTTAATGTTTATAATACATGCTACCAGGGTAGGCAGGATAGTTACCTTTTTTTTTCCCCCTTAAAAAAAAAAAAAAAGTCAAAACATAGACTTCAAAGGGTTACAGTCCTATAGTAAAAATTCAGCATCACCTATTAATACTATATCACTTAAATATTTTCCAACTCGATTGCTTCTGGTGGACCCAAGGCAAACGATTCTTTACTAAGCATTATACATTGTAGATTGGACTCTAAATATACATGGCAAAGTTAGGTAAAACCTAACTCAGTTCTGTGGCATTAGGGCAATTCAATTGGCTTAGGAGTGTAACTCTGCCCTCATGTATCTTGGGGTCTTGAAGCACCTATCACCCCATATAATTTTTGCTTCCATCTCTTGTTTTCAGTCTATGTTGTGAAGCAGACCTGGAAACAAGGCCTCATATGAAGGAGGTGGGTATTTCCTAACTAATACTTCACAGTTCAAAAGCAGCAGCCCAAAACAACTGTGTAGTGAGATACCAAAACTAAAGCTCATAAAATAAGGACATATACAGTTCAGTATTTTATTTTCAGGGAAACTCTGATCACTCTCTTGTCATAAGTTCTTCCTTTCAATCATACCAGGCTGCTGAGAGATAACAGTGAAGACAGCCTGAAGACCTTCTCTGTAGTTTCAGGTAGGCACAGCACTGCCCCTCTCAAGGCAGCAAGTTCTTCATTGTAAAATGAGAGTGAGTGACCAGGTGGCCTCTGCAGATACTTCCACTGGAGGGGTTCTGTACTATGCCCTGTCACCTTCTACATCAGCAACTCTGAGTAGAGGAGCTGAGTTTCCTATATGAGACAAGACACCCACAATCATCCTATGAGTATTTGTTAAAGGAAGCAGTAACTGAGTACAATGTAACTATCTTTGATTTCACTCTGTTGGCTTTAGCTACTTAAAATACCAGAAGTCAGAAAGTGGCTTCCATTGTGAGGGGAACCCATGGCAAAGATTATACCAGCAGCAAAATCAGAAGGTTATTTTATTCTTATATAAAATCATATTTCTGCATGATTCACTTCCAAAACTTATGCTTAGAGTGTGTGTACTTAAATAGTCACATACATGAGTTATCTCTCCATCTGAAAACAAAATAGTCAGAATTAAGTTACACTTCACTGCATGGATAGAAAGTAGTGAAGAGAAATGGTCAATAAAGTAAAATCTAGCAGAAGTTAAATTAAATCAAGTATATCCATAGGTTACTAGATTAGTGTTTTTCTAACCTGAATGTGCCTAGAATGATTTGGAAGCTATTTAAAATGCAGATTCCTGGACCTCAAGCTCAGTTTCCGTACCAAATTTGATGGACAGTCTTATATTACTTCTTTCAGTTTCAGTTAATATAACTGACAGCTAGAAATGACAAATAGCAAACAGTATGTGAAGGAGCCCCCAAAATCTAGGTGCTTGCATAAGGAGAGGCCAGACTCCACTTTTGTTGCTTACTACTCTTTCTGAGTTAACTCTCAAAAGTCAGCTAACCAGAGTGCTTCAGGAAACCTGAGGGTTCCCCTCCATTCCCCTCTCTTCATCTCCTAGCATGCTCAAAGGAAGAGTATCTACTCAGGCTGGCCCCCAAATAATCATAGATTAGCAAGATGACTGATTAAACTTTATGACTAACTAGACAATGCTCAAGGGATCTCATAATTATCTAGTGATTTTATTAGCATGACTTTGGAAATCTTCAAAATTTTTCCTTGTAAGTATCTGAATTTTCTGTACTTAAACTCTGTGGAAAATTCCACACCCAGGGGAGCATTTTGGTGATTCCTCTTTAGAAATTGCCTGTTTTGGACAGTTTATTCCTTCAATAAAACTCTTTGCTTTAATTTAATAGAGACTTTAGTTTGCTCTTTGACAAGTATTTTTAAACGAGTTTTAAACTTAAGGTAGAGTTTTGGAAACTAAATTAGGAAGCAAAGACCAGCTCAAAGAATTATGCTTTTTATTTAAACATCCTTGTGTTCAGTTTCCTCCATTCCGATCCTGTGACGAAATCGCCAGTGTTGGGTCAAGTTTGGAAGTAAATCTTGTTAGATGGACCTGGCCCAGACAGTTTTGCTTAGTCGCTGAATTTTTCTTACATGAAGAGGGAGCACTGCCATCTAGTGGTGGCTCCCGTTAACTTTAATTTTGCTATCTGCATAGGCAGCAGCTAGCAGCTCTGGTGGTGTAGTGCCTAAACCATTTGACTGCTAGCCAGAAGGCTAGCGGTTCAAACCTACCAGCCACTCCTCAGAAGGAAGGTTGGGCAATCTACTTCCGTAGTGATACCGCCTCGGAAACCCAAGGAGAGGTCCCTATGAGTCGGATCCGACTCGAGGGCAGTGTATTTGGTTTGGTTAGACAGCAGCTTGCCTTGCTTGTCAGGGACATAGCTGTTTGAGATATTTTAGGGAAAAAGTCTGCACATCCATCTCTCTACCAAAGAAGGAAACCCCAGTGATTGTCCCAGTGTAGGGCAAAGGTAAGTCTGAAATTAAGATAGATTATGGGGCAATCTACTTCTGTAGTGATACTGCCTCGGAAACCCAAGGAGGGGTCGCTATGAGTCGTGTCTGACTCAACGGCACATAACAACAACAACAACAACAGGTCATTATAGAAGCTCTTCTCTAATTAAAACTCGATTATTTCTGAGCTTAGATTTGGAAAGTCACAGAACTTTAGTGCTAGGAAGTTCTGGGCAGCAAATAGTTAACCTATTGCTCCACCAGCTTGCCCCAGGCTCCAGACATCTTGGCACCAGGCGCTAGCAAAGAATTTCAAATTAAGGTTCCAGGCAAAACCCTTAGAAAGGTTTCTAAAGGGGGTGTGAGGAGACCTCAAAATATCAATCAGGACTTTAGCCTAAAAAGGACTTCTTCAGGAGTACATTACATCTGAAAATACCTGAATAAGTAAAAATGTCCAGGGTAGAAATGGTTAAAATGATATTTTGGGGATGGTTGTTCATTGAGAAGGAAAATAAGTAATCTGAGAGAATGTAGGTTATTAAGAAACTTGTTCACTGCCCAGAAAGTAATTGTGTGCAATAAGAACACAGTAAAAACCCTGGACAGTGGGACTCCAGTGAAATGAACTGTTAAAGCATCCAACAGGGACCAGTGTCTACTTTAATTTGATGTCCATCAGTTCTACTTTGTAGACAAGGAAGAGAAAAGCCTCAGTGAAGTTTAGAGTATGATCCAGTATTATCTTATGAGATCCAATTCAACACATCAAGATGTAGAACAGTTTTATTTACACTATTTTTTGCGATTATGTTATTATTTTACCATTACTATTCCCACTGTAGGGAGCTCTGGTGGTGTAGTGCCTAATACATTTGACTGCTAACCAGAAGGCTAGGGGTTCAAACCCACCAGCCACTCTTCGGAAGGCAGGTAGGGCAATCTACTTCTGTAGTGATACTGCCTCGGAAACCCAAGGAGGGGTCACTATGAGTAGGATCCTACTCCATGGGAGTGAGTTTTTGGGTTTAATAGACACTTTTATTAAGCCTTGGACAGGACAAAGACAAAACAAAGACAATCACCTTGGGTGAGGGAAACCATCAGCATGTAGAAAGCTGAATGGAGTTCTCTGAGTCATGGCCATGAGGCTAATTATATGATTGAAAAAAAAGGGAATCATCACAATGTCATGATTGGTGGCAGACTGATTCATCACTGTTGCAGGGGTGACTACAGAAAACAGGAAAAGACCACGATTGGGAATTGAAGATAGGAAAGGGTTACAGGATTGGTTTTGGGCCTTGACTACCTAGCTAGGTGGTGGTCCAGATAGGCTGTGACTCATGACCATGCAGCCTGAGTCTTAACTACAAGGTAACTACCAAACAATACCAAAATCCCAATCTTACTTTAAATCAGAAAAGGACACACTCAGGCAAGTTCCCTAGCTCTTTTTGAGTGCATAAACCACTCTCAACCATACTCTTCCTGAAGGCAAACTACCCCTCCCTAGGTTTGTACTAGAACTTGTCTGTGCAAAGCCACAATGCTGGTTTAATGACCAGAAAGAACCCAAATGGTGCCTGAAACTTATGTCAAGCCTCAAAATGGAGTTAGGGCTCCCACTGCTGACCACAGCCTTCCACAAACCCAAATGCTTAGAATTTAAGCTTTAATATAATATGTAGTAAGGGTTCGATGGCAGTGGGTTTTAATCACATGTGGAGTTGCCATGAGTTAAAATCAAAGGCAACTAGGACTGGTTATAATAATACTGCAGTCTCTGGATGGTACAAACTGTTACCGGGCTTAGCTGCTAATCAAATTCCCCTAGATGCTTCTTGGAAGAACGGCCAGCTCATCCACTTCTGAAAAATCAGCTGCTGAAACTGTATGGAGTACAGTTCTACCTGGGCACACATGGGGTCTCCATAAGTCAGAATTGACTTGAGGGCAATTGGTACTGGCATTATAATGCTATTGCTACATAATATATGCTATGTAACATACCACATGTATAGTGTATACACTATCAATATACTAATATTAGTACTACATATTTTAATACTATTTATTTATTTTACTATATATCAATAATTTATTCATGATAATTGAAAGCATTCTATCAATAAGCAAACAATGATGAAATATAAGTGGTAACAACTGCTCCTGCATATAACATCAAAGTTATCTTATTGAGCAGTAGTTTTAAAAATTGCTTCCAAAGACTCCAGAATTGCAATAGCTGTGTGAGGAAGGAAGCAGAAAGTGGTATCTCAGCTCCATAAAATTCCCGCATCAGATTATTTATTGGATTCATTCCTATCTCAGTGCAAAGGGATAATTCTGTAGATTCTTCTAAATCCAAGGTCCAGAGCTTAGAGATTTTCTCTTAAAAAAAGCGATTCAGTGGCCAACAGTGTGCTGTGGAGCCCATGAGAAAGAAGTGTTCTGAGAACATAGTCTCTGTGCCAGGTAGACATCTTTATGAAACCCATGGACAAACTAAGTACTTGGTGCTGGGCCTAGAGTTTATCCTGGTTCACACTAAACTAAAAACAAACAAGCAAACAAACTCACTGCCATTTAGACGGTCGACTCATGGTGACCTTGGGTTTCCGTTTGTACGGAAGTAGATTGCCCAGTCTTCCTTCCAAGGAGTGGCTGGTGGATTTGAAGCACCAGCCTTCTGGTTAGCAGTCAAATGCCTTAGGCAGTAGGACACCAGTTTCACACTGTTGTTGTTGTTGTTTGCCATCGAGTCAGCCCCGCCTCATAGCGACCCCTCCTTGGGTTTCCGAGGCAGTATCACTACGGAAGTAGGATTGCCCAACCTTCCTTCCGAGGAGTGGCTGGTG
>NW_006921791.1:2793928-2798438 GCF_000298275.1 Orycteropus afer afer
ACCCCCGCTCCTAGAGAAAGTCTATTTTCAGGGGCCACAGCCTGTGTGTGTGGTCAGGATGCTAGAGGAAGTACAGCGTCAGAGATCGCTGTTGGATTACAGATTCCCACATAGCTCCCTCCGGCCCTCCCTGCAGAAGTCGTCTGGCCTTCTGAATGGGCTAAGGTACAAATTGGCCCACCTACCTCATTTTCATAAACAAATGTCAATTTAAAAGCCAAAGGGAACAGTGGCTAAATGCAGATCTCTTCCATCCAATCCTAGTGTCTGGCACTGGCCCAAGAGATCAATTGAGAAGCAACTGCTATTCAGACTCTGCTGAAAATGTTAGGAAAAGAAAGCCTGAGAAGAGGCTTGTTGAAGAACCATGTCTGTAGGTTATCTCACTTCATATCTGCATTCATTCCTGCAATAACATTTATTGAGTGTCTTTAAGTAAAGCAATAATTGTTAGGGAAAAAAAGGATGATACTAAAATTTCTGAGAATGGCTAATCCTTATATAGTGCTTTGCTTATTCTTTCCCAGGCATGTTCTTAGCCTGACATACTACTCAAGCAATATTTACAACAGCCCTAATGAGGTAGACAGTATTTCCATTTTACAGAGGTACAGAGAGGTTATCTTGCCCAGGGCCACACAGCCAGAAAGTGGCAGAGCTGGACTCACACCCAGGCAGTCTAATACTTGGAGCAACTGTAGTACCCAGGCTGTAAAGGAGATGCTCGGAAGAGAAGAATATGCCAACCCACGACAATGCAAATGCAATAGGACAGTTTATTAGCTAACTTAAGTTAGGGTCTTTGCCCTTACCAGGTCAGTGGCTTAAGCAAAAGACCCCGTACCCTGTTTCTTTCACCAATTTATGGAACAATATGGGGAGGGGCAGCACCGGGGCGAGGGGGTACAGGTGATTGGTTGTTGCTAAGGGATTTAGGGCAGTGATCTAAGATGTTGGGGGACGTAAAGAAACTCCCCGGCTCCAAAGTTCACTTGGGAAAATATTATCTAGGGAGAGACTTCCTGGAGCCAAGTAAATCTCCTATACTCGCTGAATCCGGATGGCTTTTGTGATGCGTTCGGAGGAAGTTCCTTGATACCTGCTGAGACTGGAGGGCAGATAAAGGCCCTAAGGAGTCTAGAAGTTCTGTTTGTAATGCTGACACTAAAAGGTTTCTGGTTAAAGATTTTCCTGGAGGCTATTAGAGTTCTCAAACTCACACAACTTACTCTTGGTTTTATTGCTTCTTTCTATTTAATCCAAGGAGCTCTGGTAGCATAGTGCCTAAGGCACTTGACTGCTAACCAGAAGGCTGGTGGTTCAAACCCACCAGCCACTCCTCGGAAGGAAGGTTGGGCAATCCTACTTCCGTAGTGATACTGCCTCGGAAACCCAAGGAGGGGTCGCTATGAGTCGGGGCCGACTCGACAGCAAACAACAACAACAACAATAATTTAATCCATGGATGATAGATTATTCCATCAGTTTCTGCCCTTGAGGAACTCAAGGTCAAGTAGGGCCAGAAATCCATGTGAATTACCTACCTACCAGTTGCCATCAAGTTTATTCTGATTCATGTTGACGACCCCATGTGTTGCAGAATAGAACTGTGATATATAGGGTTTTCATGGCTGTAATCTTTTGGAAGCAGATCATTAGACCTTTCTTCCAAGTGCCTTTGGGTAGGTTTAAAACTCAACTATCCAGTTAGTAGCTGACTATGCAATTGTTAGCCTTACCCAGGGATCTCCTTAAAGGGCTATATGTGATCTGATGACACGGATGGTATCTAACAAGGGGTAGAATGTAGACAAGTTTTCATAAAGGAGATAAAGTTTGAGTGGCTATTTAAATATGAATATTTATTTGAAAGGGGGTAATTGGCAAAAAAGGAGCTCTGGTAGCATAGTGCCTAAGGCACTTGACTGCTAACCAGAAGGCTGGCGGTTCAAACTCACCAGCTACTCCTCGGAAGGAAGGTTGGGCAATCTACTTCCTTAGTGATACTGCCTCGGAAACCCAAGGAGGGGTCGCTATGAGTCGGGGCCGACTTGACAGCACATAACAACAACAACAATTAGCAATAGAAGGACAGGAAGAAACATGACATATTTAGAGAGTGGCAAGCCATTTAGAATTTGGACATGGGAGAGACCAAGAGGCAGAGTGACAAATAGGGCTGAAGAGATGGACAGAAGCAAAACATGAAGGCCATTATTTCCCTTGTTAAGGAGATAGCATTTGATTTTCTAGGAAATAAGAAAGGATTAGAACAGAATATTACCAGAAAATAACTGGTAAGTTTTGCATTTTAGAAAGTTCATTTTGGCAGCAGCTTGGATGATGACTGTAACGGGTTGGGGCTGCAGGCAGGAAGCCTGTTAGGGCAGTAGTGTAAAAGCTTAGGTGAAGGACTAGGAGAGAGCCAACCTAACACAGCAGCAGTGAAGAGGCGGCCAACAGGATGGCCAAAGCTTGGTCACCGACTGGATGGGCATTTGAACTACATTAACCTTAGATCACTTTAGAAATACCTTTCCTAAATTATAATTTCAGTGCTAAAGCCTTTGCTCATAGGATGAATTGATATAAGAAATAGCTACATCCCAAACATTACTATACCTCTTGAAGAACTATGATCAAAGGTTTTGTCCATTGTGTTACTCAATGTTTCATTATTATTATTTTTTTAAAAATAAAAGAATAAACAAATTCAGATCCCAACATCTTTCTTTAAAGAGATGGAAAAGCTAACCATGAACTTTTTAAGGAAAGGAAAGAGACTCCAGATAAGTGAAGCACTACTACATAAGAAAAACAAAGTAGGAGGCCTGACACTCCTTGATCTCAAAACCTACTATCTCACTCACTGCTGTGGAGTAGGATCAGAGTAGGACTCACAGTGACCTCTCCATGGGTTTCTGAAGCAGTATTGAAACGGGGTAAAGTAAAAACTATTTTCCCCACCCTGGTACCCGGATGGGAATAGATAAGTAAACTAAATTACCCCCAACTATTTTCCCCACCCTGATTAAGACAGATAATTAGATAAGACCCTGATGGGAATAGATAAGTAAACTAAATTACCCCCAACTATTTTCCCACATACATACAGGTGAGTATTCAGTTCCTTAAAGAACTGAATGGAAAACATTCCTTCCTGCAGGTGATAGACAGCTAAAAGTGTCTTAGAAACAACTTGTAAATTAACTCTGGCCTCTGACATGCAACAGGGAAGAAAGGAACAAAAGTTAATGAGGACCCTCTCCCCTCTGCCCAAGCCCCTATTAGCTGATAACAGGAAGCTGGTGTGACTCAAATGCCTCCAAAGTCCATTTCACGCCCAAATTCCTCAACCTTTTGTGAATATGCACAACCCCCTCTCCTGAAACCTACAAAAACTGTATTTCATGGCATCTCGGGGAGTCAGATCTGGGTACTGAACTACCTCTACTCCTTGCATTGCCGCTTTGCAATAAATAATTTTCTCTCCTCTCAATCTCAGTGTGTAAACTGTTTTGGCCTTACTGCGCACAGGGCTGGGACCTGCGTTTGATCCTATAACAGTATCACTAGGGAAGGAGATTGATTGCCCAACCTTCCTTCCAAGGAGTGCCTGGTGGTTTGAACCTCCAGCCTTCTGGTTAGCAGTCAAATGCCTTAGGCACTATGCCACCAGAGCTCCTAAAACCCTGTAATTTAAAACAGCCTGATACTGGTACAACGACAGACAGACACAGTGATCAATGGAATGGAATTGAGAACCTAGAAGTAAATCCATCTGCCTGTACCAAACCAAAAACAAACTCACTGTCAGATCGGACTCAAAGCAACCTGTCCTTTGGTTTCCCAGGCGGTATGGCTACAGTCGTACATTGTCCAACCTTTCTTCTGAGGAGTGGCTCGTGGGTTTGAATCGCCAGCCTTCTGGTTAGCAGTCAAATGCCTAGGAGCTCTGGTGGCGTAGTGCCTAAGGCATTTGACTGCTAATCCACCTGGGAAGGAAAATTGGGCAATCTACTTCTGTAGAGATACTGCCTGGGAAACCCAAGGAGGGGTCACTATGAGTCTAATCAACTCCACGGCAGTATCCAACTATGGACAGCTGATAGTTGAAAAAGGGACAAAACTCATTAAATGAGGGAGGAGATAGTGTCTTTAATAAATGGTGCTGGCAAAACTGGATATTCGTTGACAAAAAATGAAACAAGACTCACATCTCACACCATATACAAAAAACAGACTCAAGTTGGATCAAAGACCTGAATGTAAAACCTACAACCAAAAAGATCATCAAAGAAACAATAGAGACAAATTTAGGGGCCCTAATTCAGGGCATAAATACAGTATCAAACATAACTAAAAATGTACAGACACCAGCGGACAAAACAGATGACTTGTTGTTGTTATGTGCTGTCAAGTTGGCCCCAACTCATAGCGACCCCTCCTTGGGTTTCCGAGGCAGTATCACTACGGAAGTAGGATTGCCCAACCTTCCTTCCAAGGAGTG
>NW_006921791.1:2798873-2836311 GCF_000298275.1 Orycteropus afer afer
TGGTTAGCAGGCAAGTGTCTTAGCCACTATGCTACCAGAGAAATTTGACACTTAAGTACATCAAAAGATTTCACTGAAAGAGTAAAAAGAGAACCCACAGACTGGAAAATATTTTCTGGCAATGATGTACTGGAAAAGGGGCTAATCTCTAAAATTTATAGAAAACTTCAACACTTCAACAATGAAAGGACAACTAATCCAGTTTAAAAATGGGCAGAAGATATGAACAGATACTTCACCAAAGGCACATTCAAGGAGCTAACAAACACATGAAGAAATGCTAGCAATCATTAGCCATCAGACAGATGCAAATTAAAACAACAATATGATGTCATCTCACCCCAGCACTAATAGCAAAGTTCAAAAAACCAGGAAACAACAAATGCTGGTGAGGGTGTGGAGAGCCTGTAACAGTCATACCCTGCTGATTGATGGTGTTGTAAAATGGTGCATGCATTGTGGAAAATGGTATGACACTTCCTTAAAAAGCTGGAAATAGAAACACCATATGATGCAGCAATCCTACTAGTAGGTATATATCCTAGAGAAATAAGAGCCGTGACATGAACAGATATATGCACATCCATGTTCATCTCTGCACTATTCACAAAAGCAAAAACATGGAAACAACCTAAATGCTCACCAACAGAGGAATGGATCAACAAACTATTGTACATACATACAATGAAATACTATGCAATGTTAAAGAGCAATGATGTATCTGTGAAACATCTTATAACATGGATGAACTTAGAGGCCATTATGCTGAGTGCAATTAGTCAATCACAAAATGACAGATGTTGTATGAGACCACTATTGTAAAAAGGCAAGAAAAGAGTTTCACGAAAAAAGAAATATTCTCTTACCATTACCAAGGGTGAGTGGGCAAGGGAGGGTAAGCTACTAACTAGAGGGTAGACAATAAATAAATAAATAAATAGATAGCCAGCAAGCTAGCTAGCCAGATGTAACCACCACCACTTCCTCTCCCCCCGCCCCCAAAGAAAAAAACACTAAAAAAAATAAGGAACATGAATGTTAAGTCGCACTACAAGGCTTATAATAAAAAACAGCAAATTGCTGCTCCATCTCTCCCTAGTTTACTCTCTAGGGGCAACTCTTTTCAGTAATTTTTTTCAGTATCTTCTTATATTTATTTCAATGTTTTTACTGCTCTGTCTTGATTTAGACATGACGACTGTTTTCTTTAGAAGACAGGTTTTTCATTTCTTCACATCATCCATCCTCTTTCCTTCCCATCACCCTCCTTGTAATTACATTGCTTAAGTACAACTTTTGTTCATAACTGTTGTGTGCAGTTGAGTTGATACCCATTCACAGCTAAACCCTGTTAATTGCTCTGATTATATTCCTTTATTATTATGTATTATTTTAAGAATGGCTCTAAATTACTCCCCTACCTTTATCAGGCTTTCTGGCAATGCCCTTCTATGTTGACAGGGTAGATCATCCTTGTGAATTGCTTTGGCCAATTAGCACATGTCATGCTAACAGAGGCTTAATAAACACTGGCACAGTGGGGCTGCCTTCTTCCTGTTTTTCAGAAGTCTGTAACTACCTACCTGTGCATATGCTTAGACTAGCTCTGCTAGATGATAGCAGATATGTGGCTCAGTGATCCCTGATGTCCCAGCTGAAAGCAGACATCAGCCAACTGCCAGCACCCACAGCCAGACATGAAATTGAGATGATCCTAAAACAACCATCCCTCAGCCCAACCTGTTGTTTGTCTAGAGTAGGTGTGGGCGTAGTTGAGAATATTGTATAAGGTAATTGCCATTGCTAGATTCTGTAAGACAAGAAGGGAAGAAGCTGGAGTTGAGCCTCATCATTTCACTTCATTTCCCTAATTTTAGTAAAATGGCTCATTCCTGTTTTCTGCTGTATCTACTGTCCCAGTCCAGAGCTTCTCTCATTCTCATCTGCAGGTGTGTGGTGTGAAGGAGGGACGATCATCTGTAGGTGGGAGGTAGGGAGTCTAGGAGTAAGATTACTGCTTCTTTCTTATTTTTATTTTCCTTCAATTTTTAGTATAGTGAAAATGTAAACACACAAGCATTTGAAAATTTCTACAGGTATAATTCAGTGAGATTGTTTACTGTTCTTCGTGTTGTATAATCATTCTCACCTTCATTTTCTGAATTATTTCACCACCATTAACTAATGCCCCCTAAGCAAAAATTCTCCTTACACCCCCCACTTGACTATTTCTTATGTATTTTTTTCTATGAATCCTCTGTTTTCAACCTGCCTTGAATCCCTGATTTCAGAGACACCTGGCAGTATCCTCACATGTTTTACGAGAATCTGCAGTACACATTAGCTCACTTCTCCTTTTCTTGGTTATCTTCCCCATTTTTACCTCTCCATCTCCAACCCTTTCCCTCACCTTGCTTAGCATTGTATAGAAAGCTGTAACTTTTCAAGAACAGCATAGAGTTGGTGGAAGATCTTAGATGGCCCTACTCCCTTTCTTGAAGGCCTGGAGTGATGCAAAACAGCCAAGAAAAATTAGACCTAAAGAGGCTTTTCGGTTGGGAGAAGGAAAAATGAAGTGACAATCTAAGTAGACTGATAATCAAAGAAATGACAAAAACATCAACAGCTCAATGGTGTGCTTTGCTCACCCAATGATTGATCCTAGTCAAAGTCCCCTGTCAGTTAGCTTAAGGCATTTGACTGCTAACTAGAAAGCTGGCAGTTCAAACTCACCAGCCACTCCTTAGAAGGAAGATTGGGCAATCTACTTCTGTAGAGATACCACCTCAGAAACCCTTGGGATCAACCCAATGGCAGTGAGGTTTTTTTTTTTTTTGTCATTTTGGTGAGAATAGATAAATGAGGCACTGAACTGAGCTAGATTAAGTTCTTGTCATGTTGTTGTTGTTATTTGCCATCAAGTGGGACCCGACTTGGGCACTATGCTACCAGAGCTCCTAGTTCTTGTCATAGTGGGGTAGAAACTGAAAATAGAAAATAGTTTAGTTACAGAAAAACACTCTCACTCTTCATTATTTGCAGATTCTGTAGTTGTCAATTCACTTACCTAGTCAAATTTATTTGTAATCCAAATCAAAACTCATGACACTTTTGTAGTCATTTGCAAACGTGTAGACTAGTGAAAATTTTGAGTCACCCAACAGGTACAGTCCCATGTGAGGTCAATCCATATAAGGTCAAACAAGGCAATGCTCTGCCATCTTGTTTAGTTCTTGTATTGTAAAACAGATGTCCTTTTCACAGTCAACTTAGTATGTGGTTTTTTGTGCTTTTTGTTGCTGATTTTGTTGTTTAAAATGCTCCCCAAGCATAGTGTTGAAGTGCTGTCTACTATTTCTAAGGGCAAGAAGACTGTGTGCAACATGACTTAGGAGGAAAATACATGTGTTTCATAAGCTTCGTTCAGGAAGAAGTGATAGTGATATTGGCCATGAGTTCAATGTTAATCAATCAACAATATATATTAAATAGAGTGTTTTTTAAACAAAAATGCATATAAAACAGTTTTATGTATTGATTGGTTGATGAAAATGTGACCAGAGGCTCCCAGGAACTTAACTCTGAATTTCCCCTAAGAGCAATGGTTCAGTCTTCACTAATTTAGTGTTTGTGGCCACTTTATAGATCATAACTACCACAGATAACAAGAATTGACTGTATGTATTTGTAGGAAAATGTATAAATAGGTGTTGTAATGCAATCACATTCAGTACACATTTACTATTTGCTATGTTCCTGAAAAGTTATTGTTCACCTAAGAATTGAGGATGGTATTGTATTATCAGAAATGTTTAAGGAAAATCAAAAGATTGGGGTTATAGCTTTATCTACAGGCACTAATTATGGGAACTTCAAAGTTTTTTTCTTTTTTTTTTAAACCTGAGATTAATTCACATATCTGGACATTAAAGCTCTTAAGAAGTCAGATTCTACATCTGTTTATTGGAGGTAAAATTACCTTGGTTGTTATTCTTTGTTTGTAGATTGTTCTTCTTTATAAAATTATAATGGACAAAGTCTCTTGGGGTCGATTATATTAAATGTTTTATTCCTCCAAAGATCTGAGCACAGTGGCCAAAATAATGTGCTTGTGATAGGTAGAATTCTAAGATGGTCTTCAAAGGTACTGTTCCCTGGTATACACACCCTCCTCTTGATATAGGTGAGATCAGTGAATATTATGGGATAGGCACTTTCATGATTGTTGTTGTTGTTGTTACGTGCCGTCGAGTCAGACCTGACTCATAGCGACCCCTCCTTGGGTTTCCGAGGCAGTATCACTGCAGAAGTAGATTGCCCCATCTTCCTTCCGAGGAGTGGCTGGTGGGTTTGAACCGCCAGCCTTCTGGTTAAGTCAAGTGCCTTAGCCACTATGCTACCAGAGCTCCCCTCTTTCATGATTAGGGTATATTATAAAAGATTCCTTGAAGCAGACTGGAGATTGTCCTGCTGGCCTTGAAAAAGTAAGTTGCCATGTTGTGAGGGTGCCATATGCCTAGAACTTGAGAGTGATCTCAAGGAACTAAGAGTACACCTGGTCAACTGCCAGCAAGAAACAGAGACCTCACATCTATAACCACAGAGAAGTGAATTCTGCCAGGAATCTTGTTGAGTTTAGAAGTGAAACCTGAGCTCCAGGTAGAAATGTAGCTTTGATCCCTTGATTTCAGTTTGGTGACACCCTGAGCAGAGCATCCACTTTTGCTAGGCTAAAATTCTTGACTTACAGAAACTGAGATAATGAATGGTATCATTTTAAGCCACTAATTTTGTGGTACTTTAGAAAACTAATTTTGAAGCTATTAGAAAACTAACATAGTGCTCGTGCAACAAATGATAGTTCAGCTTTACAAGCTGCTTGCTCTTCAAGATTATTTTGAAGCTTAAGTTTATTCATTCAGCATTTGTTGAATGCTTACTAGACTCTGGGGATATAATGATGATATGGTGAATGTGAAAGTGCTTTAGGAGAAAAGATTCCTGTAAAAATAAAATATGACTGTATTCTATCCCCCCCCCGCCCCCCAGAAAATACTGTACAAAAATATTTGCTGTTTCAGGCAAAGGAGCCCTAACAGATGTAACCTTTAGCTTTTTAACTCTTCATGGTGCCCTTTGGGATTCAGAGTTTGAGACAGATGTTAGATCTGAGTCTTCCCCTCCCCAATGCTTCCTGTCAAATGCTAAAATACGTATTAGATGAAAAAAAGAGTTGGACCATATGAAGTGCTTTTAGGAGCAGTAGCAGTAACGGGTGTCTGTTAGTGGGCATTGGGGGACTGGCCAAAAGACCACTTGATGCGGAGAACCCAGGGGCTGAGCAGGAAGTCTCACTGCAAAGGGTAGTGACTCAAATCACCCCCAAATTTTCTCAAATAATTTTGGGACAATACAGCCAATTATCCAGAAGAAATGGCTCTGAGGATAAACAGTGAAGCCATTTTAACTCTTTCAAATGGGAGGGAAAGAATGAAGACTTATGGAAACTGCATTTCTTACCATCTGTAGCTCATCATAGCATCACTAGTTGAGTCCTAATCTCTTTTTCTGAGGCTGGATGTGGGAGGAGAGGAGTCTTAAACAATGGTTGGTATGCAGAGCTGCTCTCTCAAGGGACAAGAGGCCCCACACTCCCTGCCCAGCACAAAAGAGCATAATTATTTCCTCAATACGATATCAACTTCAAATCTCCCTCCTTCATTTCAAGAATTACAACACTCTGGCAGAGAATACTTCTTTGAAGTACTCAGGTTTGAAATGAATTCTTTGTGGATAATGGTGGTTTCCATTTACCTATTCTCCTTTGGGAGCTCTGGTAGCCTAGTGCCTAAGGTACTTGACTGCTAACCAGAAGGCTGGCTGTTTAAACCCACCAGCCACTCCTCGGAAGGAAGGTTTGGGCAATCTACTTCCGTAGTGATATGGCAACCCAAGGAGGGGTTGCTATGAGTCAGGTCTGACTTGACGGCACACAACAACTTATCTTTAGCAACAAAACAAATTGTAGGGTCTTAAATAAAATATAGAGAAAATTTTCACTCTTTTCCCACAAGCATGGCAACTGGTTAGACCATTAAAAGTTTGATATTAAAGGGCTGCCAAAGTACCAAAACCTAGACACTGGTAGGTAGTTTCCTGGGAGCAGGAGGCCAGTAAAGCCACCAATTCAGTACTCGGGCTAGCGCTGAACAAAAATGTTCTGGATGTCTCTTGTAGAAAATTTACAGTGTCTGTAGAGAGACCACCTTCCCCTTAACCCATTTTTCCTTTTCCTTATCTCTTTCTGTCCACAAAAAATCTCAAATATTAGGGACCATTCCTTCTTGTGTTGCAAAATGAGGTATGATTTTTTTTTCAATATGCTTTAATAACAAACAAACAAACAAACTGCCACCTGGTCTGAAGGAGTCCCTGATGATGTCTTTCATATCCCCTCTGACCAGCACAGGAATATGAAGAAGGAAGCACAGAGAAAATGTGGAGAGAGGTGGAAGTAGCTAGCTTGGGGAAAGGCAAGAGTATCCATACTGGGTCTTTAAAGGGTATCCATTAGGAAAAGATCTGAGGTAGCAAGGCTGTAGGTTTTGTAGTCTGCATGTAACGTAGTTGCCAAAACTGTAGTTTTCCTACTCCCTGACTTTAGAATATGAATTTATCACCAGAGAATGCTTTCAGTAAAGAACAACTTAATCCATCAGCATCTTCTATTTATATGTGTGGTGTTTGCTAAGGTCGGCCAAGGTCTTAACCATAATAGGGCACCTACCCAAGTACTGAGGATACGCACACAAATAAAAAATGTTCCCTGTCTTGAAGATACTCTTAGTTCAGTGGGGGCTAATGCATGCAAACAGATAGTTACAATAGAGCATGACAAATATTGCAGTCATTCCAAAGGGGGCCAAAGAGGAAGGTATCACTCTACTTGGAGAGAGGAAGTCAGGGGAGGTTTCCCCAAGTTTTTTTTTTTTTTTTAAAAGAGCAGAATCATGAAGAGAGAAGAGCAATGAATTGGTGAAGTCAACTTATCTGGGTTTGAACTCTGGTTCTGTCTTTTACTAACTATATGCCCTTGGACAAGGCACTTAAATTCTCTTTACCTCAATTTCCTTATCTTTAAAATAGACATAATTATTATAATTGAGTTACTATGAAGATTAAAGGCTTAATATACTAAGATGCTTAGAATTCTTCCTGACACATAATAAACTCAACTAAAATTATTTTGAAGAATGAGACCTTTATGAAGTGGATGGGGAGATGGAGAAAATGGTATGCTAGGTAATGGGAAGGCACAGAGGTGTGAAATACCATGATTCCTACAAGCAATTAATTTCAGTAGCTCAGAATGGCTAGCTAATGGGTTGCTGGGAGAGGACACTGGAGAAAGAAGCATGGCTAGATCACGAGGAACTGTGTACGCCTGTTGAGAGTTTAGATTTCTGTCCTTTTCTACTATCCTGGACCCCATGCTAGCTCCTCTGAGTCACTCTACTATCAACATTCTCAATTTCTTCATTCCTCTATTTCATGCTCCCTGCAAGTCCCCAAAGCTCACAACGCTCCATTTCTCTTTTCCACACCCAGATGGCTGAGTGTTATGGCAGCAAACACTACCTCTCTTCCTCAGACTGAAAAATCCACAACCAATGAATGGTTACTGATTTCAGCTGGGTCCTCAGCCTCACCATTATTCATTCTACTAGTCTCCATCCTTTTTCATATTGCTCTTAACTATAATTCTTAATGTTTCCCACTCCCCTTAATTCCTCTGCCTAAGTAGCCCCCACTCACTCTTATCTGTTAGCAGATGTCCATGCTTCCTATGATGAAATTATTTCAAGAGTGATTTTAACTTCTTACTTGCCCTCACTTACTAATGTATTATATCCACATTTACCCTTCTTCATTCATACCTTTATCTTGCCTTTGACTCAATGTATATTGACCTCTAGCAAGATCTTGCTCCAGTAAATCTTTTTTTCTTCATTCTTTTATTATTATTTTTAATTGTGATTTCAGTGAAAAATTTACAGAGCAAATTCACATTCCATACAGCAGTTCACATATACTTTGTCTTATGACATTGACCACAATTCACCACAATGCAACAGCTCCCCTCCCACTTCCTCCTGACAGTCACCTCTTCCCTGTGTCCATCCCTCCATGCACTCCTGCCTCCTGAACTGTCTCCCTGTGCACTGTCTCCCTTCTTTCTCCCATGATATTTCTCTCCAAGGAGTGTATCTACCTCAGGTAAATGTTCAGTTCATATGCCTATCTTTTGTTTGGCTGGAAACCACAGGTGTGGGTTCAATTCCAGACCTGAAGGGCAGCTAGGGGCCATAGTCTCAGTGGTTCCACCAGGCTCCATCAGACCAGCAAACCTGATTCCCCTTATTTTTTTTCTCCAAATGATTTTGAGTTTTGTTCCACATTGTTCTCCCTCTCTATCCAGGATCTCCTACATAGATCCCCCACTGAATGGTTGACAGTGGTAGCTGGGCACCATCTAGTTCTGGTCTCATAGTTGTATAGGCTGTAGATCACATGGTGTACCAGTTGCTAGCACCAATACTTTCCATGAATCTTTGGCTTTCTTCATTCTTCTTTGCTCTGGACAAGGAGAGACCCATCACTGATTCTAGATGGATGCTTGTAAGGTTTTAAGATCCCAGTCACTTACTTGCCAAAGTAGGAGGTGGAACAATGTTTTGTGTAGTATGTTATGCCAACTGAGCTTGATGTCTCCTGTGACTATGGTCCCAAGCCCACAGGTTCAACTACTCAGTGCCTCTGGCCCTTGTGACCAAGAAGTGACTACAACCTTGTCCCTTGTCAGCTCTACTATATACCTGCTCCAGTAAATCTTTCTGTTCCCTTCTGTGTCTTTAAATTCCTTCTCTCTCCTGGTTTCTTCTCTTCAGAAAAACAACATATCCAAGTTTTTCTCTTCTTATAAAACCCTCCCCTATATCTCAAACCACTTCTAGTTACTACCAAATGTGGTTTACCTTCTTCTCTTCTAAACTTCTAGCAAGATTAGTTGCGTCCTCTGTTTCCACTTTGACATCTTCCATCTGGCCCTTGACCTATTTCAATCTTGTTTTGGCATCTGGTCCTTTCCCTAATCATCTTATGAAACCACTCTGTTGAGGTTTTTAATGCCAACACCATTCTGTATTTAGAATCCAATAATCATTTTATAAATGCTCTTATTGGGTCTCTCTGCTACATTATATTGCTTTCTCTTTTTTGAATTGCCTTTGCCCCATCAACAAGACTCCCTATTCTCTTAACTCTGCCTGTCTCATCTCTGTCTTTTTCATGGCCTCGTTCCACATCCCCTCCACTTTCCATTAAATGTTAGTGTTTCCTAGAGTTGTCTTTTGCTGTCTGCTCTTCTCATTCTATTCATTTCGGTGTGATGCCTTAGTCTAATTATAATGTAGAAGTTTCTGATCCCTACATTGCTCTGTCTAAGACACTTCTCTCTCAATTTCAGTTGCCTGCTGGTCAGTCCCACATCAAAGTCTCACCAAACCTCAAACAATCATATTTAAGATGAAATAATCATCTTCTCCTACCTTTTCCCAAATTTACTTATTTTCTTGTGTTCTTGATTTCACCATTCATACTGTTGTTAAGGGCTTGGCAACTTTTCTCCTTCAATATTCATTCATCAGATCCTACTGGTTTCAGTTCCTAAACATATCTCTAATCTTCTGTCTTTTCTACCATCATCAAAAGTCAGGCCCTCGTCATCTCTCACTTGAATCACTGGAAACTGTCTAACTTGTCCTCCTGTTCCCAGTCTTTATCTCATCAAACTCATCTTCCACACAGCCACCAGAATGACATGTGTAAAACACAGACTCGACCCTCTATTTAAACCCCCTTTAATAGAATATTATTATCTAAAGGTTAATCTTTTTATCCAAAATCTCATGTCTGGGGAAAGCCTTTCCTGTTTACTCTCGTCATACATAGGGTTGTGATGACTCAGGATTGACTTGACAACAGCTGGTAGACCACATGTTTCTCCTCTGCTCAACAATATCTTGTCCTGGTCTGTAGCCAAGCATTACTGCATTATAGCATCTTTTTTTTATTTAGCCGGTCTCTGCTAACCATAGTCTCTTCTTCTGTTCTTTTTTAAAATTTTTATTGTGATTTGGGTGAAAGTTTACAGTGCAAATTCACTTTTCATACAGCAGCTCACATACCCTTTGTCTCATGACATTGACTACAATTTACTAGAATGCAAAAGCTCCCCTCTCACTTCCTCCCCATAGTTACCTCTTCCCTGTGTCCTTCCATCCCATGTATTCCTGCCTCCATGAGGTGTCTCCTTGTGCATATACAGCCCTTTATTCTCCCATAGTTGATCTCTCCAAGGAGTGTATCTACCTAATATGTTCAGCTCATATGCCTGTCTTTTGTTTGGATGGAAGCCACAGGAGTGGGTTCAGTTCCAGACCTGAAGGGCAAGTAGGGGCCATAGTCTCAGTGGTTCCATCAGGCTCTATTGGACCAGCAAACCTGGTGTTTTTGTTTTTTTTTTTAATGATTTTGAGTTTTGTTCCATATTGTTCTCCCACTATATCCAGGATCTCCTACATAGATCCCCCTCTGAGTGGTTGACAGTGTACCCTGGCATTATCTAGTTCTTCTGGTCTCATAGCCATATAGGCTGAGGATTGCTTGGTGTACCAGTCACTTGGACTAATTGTTTTGATGCATCTTTGGTTTTCTTTATTGTTCTTTGCTCTGGATGAGGAGAGACTCATCGTTGCATCTAGATGGCTGCTTGCAAGCTTTTAAGATCCCAGTTGCTACTCGCCAAAGTAGAATGTGGAACAACGCTTTTGTGTAGTTGTTGTTGTTATGTGCCATCGAGTCAGATCTGACTCATAGCAACCCCTCCTTGGGTTTCTGAGGCCGTATTCCTACAGAAGTAGATTGCCCCATCTTCCTTCTGAGGAGTGGCTGGTGGGTTTGAACCGCCAGCCTTCTGGTTAGCAGTCAAGTGCCTTAGTGTAGTATGTTATGCCAACTGACCTTGTTGTCCCCTGCAACTATGGTCCTGAGCTCACAGGTCCAATTACTTGCTCCCTCTGGGTAGCTGGCTGCGGCCAAGAAGTGACTACAACCTTGTCAACTCTACTATATACCTGGGAATTCTAACAGAACATAAAAATATACTTGTAGAAACATTGTCTGCCCACCCTATACATGGTCTTGGGCACACTCTTCCCTGCATGGGACATACCTAACAGTTCAGCCTGTCCACCCATCTATCCACCCATATATCAATGTTTGCCTTCACTGACAATGCAGTCAGTGCAAAATGGTTCATTTTTTGCTCTCTGTACCTATCATGTACCTCTCTCTATCTTCCTTTTCCTCAATGCCTCCATGTTGATTACTCATAATTAGTATATTGCCCTTCTCTTCACCCAAATCAATACTTGTCTCTACCTATCTAATCTTCCTCTCTTCTTAATGACAGAGATTGTAGTATTCATCTTTGTATTTCCAGAACTTGGCACAATGACCCACACTGTAGATTCTTCATAAATGTTAGTTGAATGAAACAAATTAATGAATATATCAGTCAGGGACTCAGAAGAGATAGCTGGGTTGTAGTTTAAGATTTCCTTTCAAATATACCTAAAAGTCTAAATTTTCTATGAAGCCTTCTCAGATTTCTCCAGGTGTAAAATCAATCTCTTCTACTGCATAATCCCTTATCATCCTTTCACTGATTTTTGCATCTATCCTATTCAATATGCTTTATGTAAACATGTGTCTTCACCATGAGGTTTTGAGCTAGTGGAGTCAAGTGTCATATTTCACCATCTTAGGCTCTGTTGTAACTGATGCAAGGTTGGCAAACAGTAAAAATCATGTAATGCTCAATGAATGGAATTAACACGTTGTATATACTATGTATTAGCTCTTGTTGACTTCCCTTGGTATAGACCTTAACACTTCCTCAGTTTGTGTTAACTGAGACTGAGGCAAATTTTTCTGACCCATATTACCTGGACTTCAACACTCTTCTGTATAAAATAAGGATTTTCTATAGTGACTTCTAGTTGTCATAGAATTATCTAAGTGGTGACTTTTTTTTAAAGTGACATCTTTGCTCTTTAACATTTTATTTTTTATTTTAATTTAAACAAATTTTTTTTATTGTGATTTGGGTGAAGATTTACAGAGCAAATTCACTTTCCATACAGCAGTTCACATATACTTTGTCTCATGACATTGACCACAGTATACCACAATGCAACAGCTCCCCTCCCACTTCCTCCCCACAGTTACCTCTTCCCAGTGTCTACCCCTCCATGCACTCCTGCCCCCTTGAGCTGTCTCCCTGTGCATAAGCAGCCCTTCTTTCTCCCATGATTGTTCTCTCCAAGGAGTGTATCTACCTCAGGTAAATGTTCAACTCAGATACCTGTCTTCTGTTTGGCTGGAAACCACAGATGTGGGTTCAATTCCAGACCTGAAGAGTAGTTAGAGGCCATAGTCTCAGTGGTTCCACCAGGCTCTATCAAACCAGCACACCTGGTCCTCCCCCCACTTTTTTTTCTCCAAATGATTTTGAGTTTAGTTCCTAAGTGGTGACTCTTGCTTTCAAGGCTTTGTGATTTGATTTGTCTGTGGTTTGGTCCATTTCTGGAAAGGATAAGCCTTTTATATTTGATCCTGGAAATCTCAACTTAGTTGCTTCTATAATTATATCCATTCAAAAGATAACAGGAACCTGAATTGGTCCTTAGGACACAAAGCAACTCCCTGCCACCCCCCCCCCACCCCCGCAGCTCAGCCCTTGGTAGATAACTCATTGTTGCTACTGGTTCAGGTGTGACTGACTCTGACAATTATTCTTAGGAAGAAGCCTCCTTGTGGGAATAATTGTTCAAACACTCAAGAAATAACAGAAATGAATTTATCATAAGGGCTTGTGTTTTTAAAATATGTCATCTATAATTAGGGGGAGAAGGAACTGTAGTCTTTTCTATTTTTTGAGTATCAGATGTTGTTGTTGTTATGTGCCATGGAGTCGGACCCGACTCATAGCGATCACTCCTTTAGTTGCCGAGGCAGTATCACCATGGAAGTAGATTGCCCCATCTTCCTTCCGAGGAGTGGCTGGTGGCTTTGAACTGCCAGCCTTCTGGTTAACAGTCAAGTGCCTTAGGCACTACACTACCAGAGCTCCCTGAGTATCAGTAGCAGGTCTCAATAGAAACATTTGTCTAGTTTATATGAGAAAGCATCTGGTTTTGAATGACCTATTTTTCATTTTGAACACTGCTTTTTTTAGCAAGGCCCAGCCAATCCTAAAGATAAAGTAAAACATTTTATTTTCTTTTATATAATCTCTGTCTTTATTCAGACACCACTTAGTCCCAGCAAAAATGGACTGGGGAAGAAATATTCCTTCTCAATACATTAAATATATAAAGAACTTCATTCATTCTAGGACTATGTGATGCAACGGAAACATTTCACAACAAACAGGATGATGGTGCAGATGCTTAGAAGCATGTGTCAGCAATGAACATGATTATTTTGGAGACTAGCTCTTTAGGCCCCATTCAGTGAACAAGGGAGTTGAATAGCCCTGTAGCGAAGGTAAGTTGTCTAACAAAATGGAGCATAAACCAATAGAGCTCTGGGAATGAGCTGTTTGCAGACCACAAGGGCAGTACAACAGAACATTTCTAGAAAGAAGAGGTTCTAGGCAAAGCACATTATGTTAGTAATGTTGTTGTTGTTGTTGTTATGTGCCATCGAGTCAGACCCGACTCATAGCGACCCCTCCTTTGGTTTCCGAGGCGGTATCACTACGGAAGTAGATTGCCCAGCCTTCCTTCTGAGGAGTGGCTGGTGGCTTTGAACCACCAGCCTTTTGCTTAGCAGTCAAGTGCCTTAGGCGCTATGGTACCAGAGCTCCCATATGCAATTATATATTGTGAGTAATAGGAGCCTGTAAGTTGTGATTTTCTTCACTAAATATGATCTCTTCCCCAAGATTCCATCAGGCATGTAATGATGAGTGCATTTGAACAAATTCTAACACATGTCTGTGTCAGAGACCCCGGTGAGATGCATCCCCATAAAAAATAAAAGAAAACAAGGATAAAAGAAAGCAAGGGAGAGCCACAAATCCAAGAATAGGCAGGCTCAAATCATTAATAAATCTCATTTTCAGCATCTGCGTGTCAAGTAGAGTGAATTGAGGCATGTAGAGTTGAGAACTTAATATTGGGGAAAGTCTTTGAGAACTCAGTTTACCACCAAGGAATGATGGGCAAAGTGCAGTCCCATGTGAGTTCTCCTGACCCTGATGTCTGATCTGTGGGACTCGAGTGCTCCTAGAACTCTTCCCTCTGGAATAGTGTTTAAGATATGCAATTCCCCTGAACAAGCTGCACTAAGAAATTTAGGTAAGTTAGCATTTTGAAGCAAAGTGAGAAATAATTTCCTGAAGCAATATAACCTGCACAATGGAGGCTCCAGACAATTGCTTGTTCTCTTGACCCTAATATGTAAATTCAATCAACGGTTTTGAAATAGGAATAAATAATATATATCTGGTAGTTTATATTTATTTCATAAAAACAAATGGATAAAATCTAAGCAAGAGGAATACTTGTCCTAAATGGTGAGACCTCTGCAGAGTGTTTAGCTTTATGCAGATGCTGATATTCTTGTATTGTTGTTGTTATATGCCATTGAGTCAGACCCTACTAATAGTGATCCCTTCTTGGGTTTCTGAGGCAATATCACTACAGAAGTAGGATTGCCCAACCTTCCTTCTGAGGAGTGGCTGGTGGGTTTGAACCGCCAGCCTTCTGGCTAGCAGTCAAGTGCCTTAGGCACTACGCTACCAGAGCTCCCAATATTCTCGTATGGTGAGATTTTTTTCTTTACTCCAAGATATGAATATATATATAAAAATAATTGTAACTCATTCTATTTGTCAGATTAGCAAAGCATTTATACCATTATGCATATATCATATGGGGCAGAGTTTTAAAAGTTTTTGTAAGAGCCTAAGATTTTGGGAAGTAGGATCTTTTTGGAAGATAATTTGGTACTAACTGTTGAAATTTTAAAAACTAGCATGTTGCTTGTAGGACTATATCCTAAAGATGTGCTTGCACAAGGACCTGGAGATGTCTATATATATGAACTCTAAATGAGTTCCAAAAAGATTATACATATATATATAGAGAGAGAAAGGGAGAGAGAGAGAGAGTTCTTCATAATATTGAATATTGAAATTTGGAAAGGAGACTAATGGCATGGATGTATGATGGAATACTCTGTAACTGTGAAGAGGAATGAGGAAGTTTTCTGAGTGTTAATATGGAAGGATTTATCCATCTAAGAATAAATGCGTACTTTTTGCTGGGCCCTGGGAGGTGCAAATGGTTAACACACTCAGCTGTTAACTGGAAGGTTGGTGTCTGAGTCCACCCAGAGGCACATCAGAAGAAAAGCCTGGGGATCCACTTCTGAAAAATCAGCCATTGAAAACCCCGTAGAGCACAATTCTCCTCTGACACATATGAGGTTGCCATGGGTTGGAATTGACTTGAAGGCAACTATATTTTTTGGTGTATAATAGTGAAAAAAACCAGGACTTCCAACTAGTTCAAAATGGTTCAGTAATTATTATTGTAAACAAAGATCACATACACATTGCATAGCAACCAAATCTGTTGCCCATGGTATTTTGACCTGAGTAGGAAATAGCTATGTCCTGCTCAAAGATGATGGCTAATTGCTGCACTATGAGCAACACTATGTTGCCCTCCAGAGTCTTGCCAATAATCCAGTCTTCTATACCAGGGTCATGAAACGTTCAGGAAGAAGGACTATGGCAGGACTTTTGGAGAACAACAATATCGGCAGAACTTTGGAGAGCAACTCACATTCCAAACTGCATGGTTGGTTGCCATCTTTCAGAGAAGCAGAGCTGTTTGTTTCCTACTCAATCAATATACCACAGGCAACAAATTTGGTTGCTGTGCAATGCAAAAGTGGCCCTTGCTTAGGATGGCAATTACTGAATCATTTTAATATGGTTTGAAGCCCTGGAACAAGTAAACAAGGCTCTTGTGCTAATGTAGAGATATACAATACATTATGATCTATTTGTATAGGAAGAAAATATGGTGAGTGGTATATGTGTATGTGTGATGTGTGTCCAAATGTGTCTATACTGATGAGTGTGCTTTATATTCAAAAGGCAATTGTTGAAAGACACAGGAACTGACTACTTTTGGGAAGTGAGTTGAGAGACTGGGGTATGGAAAGGAAATATAACTTTGCTCTTTAAGTCCATTTATACTGTTTGAATTTTCTACATGAGCAGGAATTCCTTTTTTGTAATTAAAAACAAAACTTGCTTAAAATGTTAAGGCTCAATATCACATATTCTGTTAGATATGCATAAGAACTTTTGATTCCTTTTGTTTTCAATAGGGTTTTACAAATAAATTCAACATGCATTATGTGATTTGTACAGAAAATACTATACAGAGAAGCAGAAATAGAATACTTGTAAAATATATTTATGCAAGGGCATGATGTTTGCATTCTTGTAAGATTTCTGAATTTTCTACTACATATCTTACCCAACCTGGTTTTCATGACATTGGAGGACATAAAGCCTCCTATAATCTATTAGCCTCTTGTGCTTTACTTATACAGGTTCTTAAGTCTTTTTCAATGAGACTGATTTGGCAAAGCAGGCTTCTAAATAATTTAATTGCCTATTTTTCTTTTTAAATGACATAAGTACAAAACAATGAGATTAACTGATTGTTTTAAAAATTTCCTGATATATCTTTGGCTTAGGCATTCAACATGAGGCTACTGGGCCAAATGCCATCCTTTTGTCCTGAGTGTGGCCTGCCCAGATAAATTAAACATACAGATAATTGTGTGTATGTGTGTATGTCTACAACATTAAACTTTATTTCCTTCTGTGAGTCATAATTTTTTTTTTTTTAATTGTAAATCACTGTCCTGGAGGTGTAGTACCTAAGGCACTTGACTGCTAACCAGAAGGCTGGTGGTTCAAACCCACCAGCCACTCTTTGGAAGGAAGATGGGCAATCTACTTCCATAGTGATACTGCCTTTGAAACCCAAGGAGGGGTCACTATGAGTCAGATCCAACTTGATGGCAGTGAGTTTGGTTTTTCTTGTTCTAACAGTTTGATGTGGTTGAAGAAGTTTGTGATTTAAAAAAAAAAAAAATCATTATCTTTTCCTAAACCTTAGAACTTAATTAGTTAGGTATAGTTTTCAGTCTTATCTTTTCTCTTAAACGAAGGTGATGGATTAGAGGGTGAAAAATATTCACATCATAACAAGTCATGTTAAATAATTCCCAGCAGAACTGTCAAAAAACAGAAAAACAACCGATAGAGTAATTACTCACCTACGATGTGTGAGGAAACTACCACTGACGTGTCCTGATCCATCACATCCTGGAGTGGGACATGACATACCTTCCGTCTTCACTGACTTCCAGGAGAACTGGGAGCCATTTAGGTACCCATCCTTTTGCCTTTTGGCTGCTAGGGGGCACCCCGATGCACTGCGGTGGGATGCATACTTTCCAGTTATATGACCCTGACCATCACAACCAGGAACTGGACATCTGGATAGCAGATAGATGAGATAAACTTTATTGTCTTGCCATCATATACCTGGTAGCCTCTATAACAAAGTCAAAATAACCTGACATGAAGAAAAAAAAGAACAATCATGCTCTACTGACTAAGAAAAAGAAAGAAAGACCAAAAAAAAAAAAAAAAAAAAAAATCACTAAAAGACACCACCTAGTGGAGTATTAAATATTCCCTCCTGGCTGAAATATTACAGAGTTTATAGAACGCTTTTCTGAAACAAAATTTCTGTGCTTTGTGCTGTATGACTGACTCTAGAGTATGAAAAAGAAAATCAGATTGTTGCAACAAGTGAAATAAAGGTGTCTGTTTAAATATACCTTTTTCTTTTTGGACAGAATAATAGCTTTTATGGTAGAAAAATGCAAAATTGATGAGGGGTAGTGGGATTATTTTAAAAAAGACTATTTCATAAACATGTATTTTTCTTAAAAGCTTGAAATCATCTATTTGCCTAACTGTGCTCTCTGAAGGCAACAAAATACCTGTCCTGTTACATAAGATTTTAAACAGCAGAGAGAATACTTAATTAAAGTCAAAATAGTGTTGGCACAGAGTCCATGATTAGTAAATTTTTTGGAATAAATGGACAAATCATCGGCTAGAGCTAATGTTCAACAATAGTCTTATCAGAGTTTCCCAAACTTTTCTATCACTGAGGACAGAGGACACAAAATAAAACAAACAAACAATGTTTTCATTGAACCTCAAAGAATGTAGAGACGCAATTTAATGTACTACCCAAAGTTTGTGGAGTATGCTATGCATATTTGAATGGCTATAAGTTTACATTCTTTAGAATCTGTGTTACCTATTTGTTTTCCTAAGTTCTAATTCATTTTAATAATTTTTAGTTTAATAATTTTTTGAATTTTAGTTTAATCATTTTTTTTCCCAAAGAAATTGAGTGACATTAAAATTTTAAGACAGAAGCACTGTATTAATCATATTATTTTTTGAGATGCAGGTTCATCAGGTATTTGGGCAGGAGGGCAAATACCCTGGTTTGAGCAGCAGGGGGATGATATGATTCTTCTTCAACATGATTGATGCTTAGTATAGACTATCTGTCTCAGCTTCTTTTTTAGAACAAGGTAGAGTATAATTAAGTGAATTTTATAAGTTAAAAGTAAGGTATTAACTTTCAATGTTATATTTAATACCATCCTATAATTTCATAAACTTATTTTCCTGGTAAATTAAACAGCTTATAAAACTAAGCAGTATAGGTTTCCTGTGATGTTGCTTACTTAAATATTAGACAGTCCCTCAACATATTGAAGGTTATTAGCTTAATGTGCTATTATCAGATGTGCTTGAGCTTTTGAGACAAATTAGTGGTGACCTTTATTTACCTTTATTTATGCAGTTTACTGAAATCTCAAAGAATGCTTAACCGTGGTTTCTTTCATTTACCAATGTTCCCTTGCATCATTTAATCTCTTAAAATTTCCCACACTGGCAGCCATGCTGCCTACGTTTTTTGGTCTCATTGGGCACTCATACCTAATTGGCTCTTGATCTTCTTTGTCTTCTTTGCTTTGTGCTATCCTGATGCCACTTTTCTTTGCTCTTGGGCAACCTGAAAGGCTTAAATAAGAAAAATATTTTCAGAAAGCAATCCTTCACTGTTATTTCTGGCAAGCTTTCTTCACATCTGATGTTGCTTTAACTTTATTCTCCCCCAAATCCTTTGTTTCTTGGCATGGGGGGGGGGGATCTGAGGGAGAGGTTTCTTTTGGATGCTGCACATCTGTATCCTCTCAAAGAATTTAAACCAAGAACCAAATCCACTGCCATCAAATCAATTCTGACTGATAGTAACCCTATAGCACAGAGTAGAACTGTAAATCTTTACAGAAGCAGACTGCCTCATCTTTCTTCTGCAGTGGCTGGTGGGTTTGAAACACTGTCCTTTAGTTAGCAGCTGAATGTTTTAACCATTGCACCACCAGAGCTCCTTCATTAAAGCCTTTAAACTCATTGCCATCGAGTAGATTCTGACTCATAGTGACCCTCATTGGGTTTCCAAGGCCATAAACCTTTACAAATAGATTGCCTCATCTTCTTCTTTCCCCTCCTGTGGAGTAGCTGGTGGGTTTGAACCACCGAACTTGTGGTTAGCAGGCAAATGCCTTACCACGACACTAACAGAGGTCCCAAAGTTTTTAGACACTGTCAATTCCCTTTCAAAGGGAGTTAAAAGATTGAGGTGGGCTAGGATACTGCCTCCGAAATCCAAGGAGGGGTCGCTATGAGTTGGATTTGAGTTGACAGCAGTGAGGTTTTTTTTTTTTTTTGGTTGTTGTTTTGTGCTGTTGAGTTGGACCCGACTCATAGCGACCCCTGCTTGGGTTTCCAAGGCAGTATCACTACGGAAGTAGATTGCCCAACCTTCCTTCTGAGGAGTGGCTGGTAGGTTTGAACTACCAGCCTTCTGGTAAGCAGTCAACTTAAATACATGGGGAAAATGCTGGTCAATTTGCAGAAACAGAAGCATTCAGGAATTGTTGGAAAAGAAGCTGGAGGTTGTTTTGTTGTGTGTGTGAGAGAGAGAGAGAGAGAGAGAGAGAGAGAGACAGAAGAGAGAAGAGAGAAGAGAGAAGAGGAGACACAAAGGATGGAGACATCCATAAAGAAAATGGATAATAACTGCAAACAAAAACAAACTTTCTTAGTGATTTGATTTCTGATAGCCAGCTTGCCAAATCCTTCCATCTCATAAATTTGTATCAAGGGAAGGATAACATATTCCCATTCACTTAATGGGATTCTAGTTATATTTAGAATGTATAGTGGAAGTGGAATATGCTTACATTATTTAATTTTCAGATTTTTGGATAGAGACATTCACATTCATTTAAAAGAAAATTTTCATCTATTTGATGGTTAAGTTTATGTTTCAACTTGGCTGGGCCTGGTTGAGTGGCTGGGCAGCTGAATGTAGTTATTTCCCATGGTGAGACTGGGAATCAACTCCATGGTGGAATCAATTGGAGCAGCTGAGTAGCTGCTTTGGGTATATCGTCTGCTTCACATATATAAGAAACAGCTTTGAGAATGGTCTCTACATTATGGCACACTTGAACCCTGCATGCAGCTGTGTTGTTGTTCAGCAGCCTGCCATGCTCTGCTGACCTTGGAACTTTCAGTGGACTTGAATTAATGGCCTGCTATGTGGTTTGGTAATTTTGGGACTGTACCTTTTTACTTGTCAACTTTGGGCTTGTCAGTCTCAGCAGCCAGCAGCTGACTGAGTGAAGAAAAGCTTCCAGCTTCAGTGGGCTAGGAACAGGAGGAAGAGCTGAAGCCCAAGGTTGAGGGGCTTTCACCCAGACCCTAGAGCCTAGCACTTTGAACTCACATTTAAAGCCTCCTAACTGTAAGAGAATAAACTCCTGTTTGTTCAAGCCATCCCATTGGTGATATATTCCTGTCAGAGCAGCACTAGGTATCTAGAACAATCTGGAATAGAATAATACTTAGATCCAAAGATAAGTATATTTGAAGGAGGACATACAGAATAAATAGAATTCTATGGTATCTTAGTGCCTAAGGCATTTGACTGCTAACCAGAAGGCTGACAGTTCAAACCCACCAGCCACTCCTCAGAGAAGGAAGACTAGGCAATCTACTTCTGTAGAGATACCGCCTCAGAAACCCAAGGAGAGGTCACTATGAGAAGGAATCGACTCGATGGCAGTGAGTTTGTATTTTGGTTATGGAAATATTCAAAGAACTAGAAATTAGATAAGAACAAGAAATCAGGAAAATTATTAATATGCCCTATGATCATATGAAAGCTGAAATCTTCATGTTGACTCAGCTACTTCCTAGGTAGGATATAGGCTGTTCTTCCTCTTTTTCCTGAGATTGAAAAACATTTTTTTTTTCTCTTTTCTTTCATGTGAGTTCTGATATTTTTAAAAGCATGCATATTCTCAGATAGGAAAGGTGCTAATTCCACCTAAACCAGTAGCGATTGAGTGGACTCAGACTCATGGCAATGCCATGTGTGTCACAGTAGACATGTGCTCCATAGGTTTTCAATGGCTGTGATCTTTCAGAAGTAGAACTCCAGGTCTTTCTTCCAAGGCACCGCAGGTTGGATTTGAATCACTAACCTTTTAGTTAATAGCCATTTAACAATTTGCACCATATCCAAAAAGCCAAGCTCACTGCCATCCAGATGGATTCAACTCATAGTGCTCCCCATTGGGTTTCTGAGGCAGCAAATATTTATGGAGGTAGATCGCCCTATCTTCCTTCTGCAGAGTGGCTGATGGGTTTGAACCAACAACCTTCTGGTCAGCAGTCAAATGCGTTAGGCACTGCACCACCAGAGCTCCTTTTTAGCAACTCTTTATTCTACCTAAAACCAAAAAACTAAAAATCCAAACCCACTGCCATCGAGTTGATTCAGACTCATAGTAACAATTTAGGACAGAGTAGAACTGCCCTATTGTAGCGTTTCCAAGGCTGTAAATCGTTATGGAAGCAGACTGCCTCACCTTTTTCTTGCAGAACAACTGGTGGATTGGAACCATTGACTTTTTGGTTAGCATCTGAATGCTCTAACCACTGTGCAACCAGAGCTCCCATTCCACCAAGAGGGAGGCTTATTTCTCCCATTGGGAGCTCTGGTGGTGTAGTGCCTAAGGCATTTGACTGCTAACCAGAAGGCTGGCAGTTCAAACCCACCAGCCACTCCTCGGAAGGAAAGTTGGGCAATCTACTTCCATAGTACTGCCTTGGAAACCCAAGGAGGGATCACTATGAGTCAGATCTGACTTGACAGCAGTGAGTTTGATTTTTTTGGTTTTATTCCGCCATTAACCAGGACTTAGCTATCCTCCATTTTCTTAGTGTATTTCTAAGTTTGTGCTGGTGACCTGGCTTCTCTCAGCTGTAAATCAGCTATCTCACAGGTAGAAGGATAAGTGGGAGAGGATATCTGAAGACTTGCCCAGGAACCTCCAATTCCTCACATGTAAAAAGAGGTGATTGGGTTAGCTCTTATTTAAAGCCCATTCTAGCACCTTGAAAAATCCATGTCTGTTGCATTCTAATTCAGAGGATAACCCAGTGGGCTTTAGGCGTTTCTTAGGTACTTTGTCTGCTTAAGCATGGATTCTGGGACCTTTTCCCAAGTGAGTGACACTAGCCAACAGGAAGATCTTGTCTTACCCCTTAACCACAAACTCAAAAGTTGTTTTGGGGATGAGGGCATGGTAAGGTGATGAAATATCCTCCCATTCCCACCCCTGCAAACTTAGAGTTTTATAAATTAATAAAACAAACAAAACCTCACTGCCAAAAAAAAAAAAAAAACCAAACTCACCGCCATCGTGTCAATTAATACAGATGATCCAATTATAAGATTTCTTGGCATCAATGTGTATGACTTGAGAGCTAATTAAAACTCAGCTTTGTGTGCATCTATACTGTCCCTTTGTTCAATGAGGCTCTCCAGTAATTAAAACTGTTATTGCCCCTTTTCCAGAATGGCAAATGGAATGGAAATTTACAAAAGGAAACTAATACCTATAAACTTTTTTTGACAAACTGCAGGAAAAACAAAACAAAACAAAGACAAAAAAAGGCTTGCCTCTGACTAACTTGCCTGGGACTGAGCACTAAGGTTTATCTGGGGCCAGTCATGTCATGTGTTGAGTTTGTTGTTCAGTGTCAGAGCCGTCAGAGCCCACAGTTGAACTCCAAGCTCCGGGTGCTGCTGACAGCTGCTGACTTCTTCTTTCCATCTTCTTCCCTTTACCACTTAAACATGTTCAAATCTCCCTGAGGCTGTTAATGCCATACCTCCCTCCTCCTACTGTGTCTGTCTCCTTCTTTTTCAAAAAAATGAAAAGAAAGATGTGCTTGAATTCGCTACCTCTTGTTACTTTTATTTCTCTCCTTTTTTTTCACCATGAAAATTTTTTTTCAAGAGGTATGTGCACTTACTGCCTCTATTTTTTACCTCCTGCTTGCACCTTAGCCCAATGCACACTTTGCTATCTGGCTTCTGATCCATCTTCTACAAAAATTGCTCTTGCCAAGGTCATCCTAACATTGAGGCCAATCTTTGTATAAATTTGACCATCTGCAGCCCCTGGGACAGTTCCTTCTAGAGACAGTCTCTTAATTTGTTTTTTATAATTCCTACTCTGGTAGCATAGTGCCTAAGGCACTTGACTGCTAACCAGAAGGCTGGCAGTTCAAACCCACCAGCCACTCCTCGGAAGGAAGGTTGGGCATTCCTACTTCCGTAGTGATACTGCCTCGGAAACCCAAGGAGGGGTCGCTATGAGTCAGGGCCGACTCGATGGCAAATAACAACAACAACAACAACAACAACTCTTCTGGAAATTCTGTAGTTTCATTTGCAGCCAGTTTTTCATCTGCTGTTCTTAAAATTTTATTGTTTATTGGAGTCCTCTCCTAGGCTTTCTTATTTCTTATTCTTCACTTGTTTACTGCAGAAGCTTATCCACTTTTGTGTCTCAAGTTGTATGTTGATGGCTTCCAGGTCCACCTCTCTAATCCAGAGTAAAATGCAAACTTGTACATCTTATCGACTATTGTAAATATCTATTTGGGTATCACAAAGGCTCCTTAAACTGATACTGAAAATTAACCCAATCTTCTACCTCATCAGCCTACACTTATCTCCAATTCTCATTTGTTTCCTTTTAGTGAATAGCTACCAATATATTTTCATTCATTCATTCAAGCCAGAAAACCATGTACACATTCCTCTTTGCCTGCTTTCTCTTTTTTACTTCTCACATGTTCTGTTAATTTTACATCCTAAGTAATTTTTTAAAATCTAGCCATCTTCTATTTCCATTGATACTTACTCTGAAACCTGTGAGAGCTGGAATTCAATGAGACTGCCTTGTTTTTCTGGGTCTTGTAAGTTTTCCACCTTTGACAGGATGCAGTTATTTCACTTTTCCGTCATTCTCTATTAGTGAGAAATACTTGCGTTTGCACTCTCTGACAAGTTTCTGCCTACAGATTCTGGCTTTTGCAGGTTTTACTGTAGTAGAACAGACTAGTACTACTAATGAACTGAATTAACAGATTCACTGTTTAAAATCATCCAATAGCTCTTTTCTTCCACAACAATAAACCAGAATTCCTTCATAAGATTTATAAGGCTCCTCATTGCCTCATCCTGCCACCAATCTCCATTCATCTCTGCTGCTGTCCTTTTACAACCTATCATAATCTCTTGGCCTGCTTTCTCTCATCTCAAATCTTTGCATATGCACTTCACCCTGCATGATCTTACATCCCTCTGCTTACTCATTCCAACCTGTTTGATCTCAACTTAGATATTACATCTGTGATAGTTAAATTTGTGTATCAACTTGGTTGGGCCTGGTTGAGTGGCTGGGCAGCTGGAAGTAGTATTCCCCATGATGAGACTGGTAATCAACTCCATGGTAGAATCTACTGTGAGCAGCTGAGTAGCTGTCTGAGGGATAAGGTCTGCTTCCTGTACATAAGGAGAAGGCTTGGGGAATGGTCTTATGGTATGCTTGAACCCTGCACGCAGCCGTGTTGTTGTTCAGCAATCTGAACAAGTCATGCTCTGCTGACCTTGGGACTTTCAATGGACTTGAATTAATGGCCTGCTGTGTGGTTTGGTAACATTGGGACTGTGCCTTTTTACTTGTCAACCTTGGGCATGTCAGCCTCAGCAGCTAGCAGCTGTCTGAGTGAAGAAAAGCCTCCAGCTTCAGTGGAACAGGAGCTGGAGGCAGAGCTGAAGCCCAAGGTTGAAGGGCTTTTATCTAGCCCCTAGAGCCCAGTACTTTGAACTTGGACTTAAAGCCTCCAAATTGTAAGAAAATAAACTCCTGTTTGTTCAAGTCATCCTATTTGTGGGACATTCTTGTCAGAGTGGCACTAGGTAACCAAAACAACATCCTTCAAAGAAATGTCTTTGGCCATTCCATGCCATTTGGAAAACTAATTCTCTGAGTTTTCTTAGTGCTCTCCATTTGCCCATTAGTAAATTACTCATGCTATATTGTAATGGTCCATTTACTTATCCACATGGCCCTCTAAATTGTCAGCTTCATGAGAATGTAAACGATTCACCTATTTCCCCAATAGTTAGTCCAATGCTTGCACATAGTAGGCGATATTTAAATATTTGTTGATTGAATGAATGAATAAAAGAGGAATGGGTGAGAGAGTTGTAGAATCCTACTTCTTCCCTTATGTTCAAGACTACGAATTTAATTGTAAGAGAGAGAGCCACACTCCCATGACTACAGCACTAAAGACCTCCATCTTTCCACTGCTTTCTTCCTCCCTTCTTTAGTCCCATGAATTTAGGGGTGAGGTGAAGCTCTAGATCATCACTAAGACTTGGGCTGGGGTTAAAAATAAATCAAAACAAAAGAACAAAAGAAGTAAAAAAAAAAATAGCATCAAACTTAGGTCTAGACCTGGATCTTATACTGACTGACCTTGAAGAAGACTTGATCATGAAAAAAGAGGGCTGGACTAGAATCTTAGAATGTCTTTTCTCCTCCTAAGAATTTTGTAGTCTGGTTCTCCAGTTTTCTAGAAAGTGGCTCTCTGTCTATTGGAAGATGCACTAGCATTGCTGTGCATAATTTCTGCAGTGCTGGCCACACTGTAAAAATGAGAAGACTAGGCATATTCATGGTCAAAAATGGGGGTGCTGGCTGTGGCTGCTCATTTTATGACCTCACTCTATCCTTGGCCCTCTTTCACCTTCTGTTGCTCCATAAGAATCTTTCCCTGTGCTCTTCTACTTGTCTTTGGTGGCTGTTTCCCAGCATTCTGCTGTTATGTCATCCTTTCTTACATTACTGTCCTGACTTTCCCTTTAGCATTTAACTTCTCTATAGTGCCTAAAGGAGCTCTGGTGGCATAGTGCCTAAGGCACTTGACTGATAACCAGAAGGCTGGTGGTTCAAACCCACCAGCCCCTCCTCAGAAGGAAGCCTGGTCAATCTACTTCCGTAGTGATACTGCCTTGGAAACACAAGGAGGGGTCTCTATGAGTCGGGTCCAACTCGATGGCACGTAACAACAACAACATAGTGCCTAAGGCACTTGACTGCTAACCAGAAGGCTGGTGGTTCAAACCCACCAGCCACTTCTCGGAAGGAAGGTTGGGCAATTTACTTCCATAGTGATACTGCCTCGGCAACCCAAGGAGGGGTTGCTATGAGTTGGGTCCAACTCGACAGCACATAACAACAACAACAACAACATAGATTCAAAGAAGTCTATGGGCTTTTATTTTCATGGACATTATTTTAATGCTTCGGTTGGCTGTTTTATCCTAAGTATTTCTTATTAATTTTCATGCTTGACTGAAACGAGAAAATTTTCTCTACTTGCCAATTGAACACTAAAATCTCAGGAATAATAAAACTAAAAGATGTTCAGTATTTTTAAAAAGTCGCCTTTTCTTATTAAAACATAGAAATGAAAATTCATTACTTGCTATTTGCCCCAGAATGGAGATTCTCTACAGAATTACTATGCAAGGAGAATGATCTGGACACATTTCATTGGAAAGCAACATTGAGTGATGGAAAGCATAAGAGCTCATATCAGATAAATGAAAACCAAACCAAACACACTGCCATTGAGTTGGATCTGACTCATAGCGATCCCTCGTTGGGTTTCTGAGGCAGTATCACTGCAGAAATAGACTGCCCAACCTTCCTTTCAAGGAGTGAATGGTGGGTTTGAACCGCCAGCCTTCTGGTTAGTAGTCTAATGCCTTAGGCACTATGCCACCAGAGCTCCTTCATATCAGATAGGGACATGGAAATTTCAATTCTAATACTTACTATCTATTTAGACTTGGACAAGTTATTTATCTTTTCTGAGCCTCAGTTTTCTCATCTATGTAATATGGTAAGAACTACAACATAGGCTTTATTTGAAAACTAAGCATGATAAAATATATAAAGTGCTTGGCACAGAAAAGGTGTTCAGTAATTTTAGATCTCTTAGTTTCACCTTTTATCTATATTAAGGCCTAAATTTGAACACAGTGAAAAATGATTCATCCCAATTTTCTCCTTCGAGTTAGGAGCAATATAGAAATTTTTTCTCCATGGTCACCACTTCCTTTGTGGACCTCTGACCTCTGAAGTCTAGTTTTCTAATATTTGGACCCATCTTTCAATTTCTTTTGTTTTGGATCCATCTTTCATTTAAAAAGGTGTTATTTGTAGCCTTTTCAGTACAACTATTATTTCAGTGAATTCAAATAGCATGTATGTTGATGACTCCAAAACCTTTAATTCTACTCTTATACCCTTTCTTCTTTGCTCACCCAGATATAACAGGAATCTCAAGCTTAATACACTTAAATGGGATTTAATTTTCAGTCTGTCTGGAAAGTTTCTTTGGTTCAGATAATGACATCATCATTCACCTATTTGTCCAACCTGAGAATCTCAGATGCATCATTGACCCCTTTCTTCCTCACATTCAGCCTAATAAAGTTTTACAGCTTCTCCCCACCACTGTTTCCATTCACCCTTCACCTTCTTTTCATCTGGACTATTGTTCTTATCTTGTCAATATATGTTTTCAGATCCCACTCTTCTACCAACAGTACATTCTCTATGCTCAAGTCTAATCATGCCACTATCTTACCAAAGAATCATGGGCTATTAAACTTTTTATAATAAATTTAACAAGATAACTAAAAACAAGTTTTTCATCCATATCCACTCTCATACTTACAACCAAGACTCTAACCAAAGTGAAAATTTCAGTTTGTCAAATTACTTTTTTTTTTTTTTGCTGCAACACTTTTTCTAATGATGTTTCTTTGCTCAGAATATCCTTCTTCCCTGTGCCTTCTGCAAATGCTTATCCATCCTTCAAAGGTAATCTCAAATGTTATCTCCTCTTTATTGCTTTGTCTGATCCACCTTCCCTGGTCAGAATTAATACCTGCCTTATTTGTATTCTAATAAATGTATATATATATATAGAGAGAGAGAGAGAGAGAGTGCTGTTGTTGTTATGTGCTGTCGAGTTGGACCTGACTCATAGTGACGCCTCCTTGGGTTTCCGAGGCAGTATCACTACGGAAGTAGATTGCCCCATCTTCCTTCTGAGAAGTGGTTGGTGGGTTTGAACTGCCAGTCTTCTGGTTAGTCAAGTGCTTTAGGCACTACACTACCAGAGCTCTATAACACATTAGAGTGTACTATATTTGTTATTTATTTATTTTATTTGTTTGTTTTTATGTGTCTTTTTCCCATTTGATTATCTGTCCCTTGAGGTTAGGAGCATTTAATTATCATTGTTCTCTAGTCTCTGAGACATATGTGCTCAGTAAATATTTACTGAATTTAATAGGGCTCTACAAATTTGGAATGACATATGAGATTATGTTTTAAATGGTTAAAAATTTCCTGAACAGAAATTGTGTTTTTCACAATTTGCTATCATTGAGGGCTCATTATATATTTGTGGGGCGCATTATATATTTGTACTTTTATTTGAAATTTTATAAATATTGAAGATACTACAACCACTTTTAGAATTCTTGCCTTCTCTGGGTGAAGAAAAAGCTAGGGGTTTGGAGTACATGGATAATTCACAGACAGAAAGGCATATTTAACCTTCAGAATAAGGTTAAATAATAGGCAAACTGGAGGACTTAAGAGAAAACAGAGAATTTAGGTTCTCAGAATGAGGTGTAGCCAAAGGAAGTGTGCCTTTTGGACTCCAGACCAGAAATGGTACTGGAAGATCATCAGACCTGCAGCCTAGAGCGCAGAAGAAACCAGCCATTCCACTGAACCTCTGGCTGACCAAACTGTGGCTAATGTGAGAATAGAATCCTATTTAACTAGGACTGAATTAAATAGAAGGAGCCCTGGTGGTGTAGCTGTTAAGGAGTTTGGCTGCTAACAAAAGTTGGTGGTTGGAACCCACCAGGCACCCTGCAGAAGAAAGATGAGGTATTCTGCTCCCATAAAGGTTTACAGCCTTGGAAACCCAACGAGGTCACTATGAGTTAGAATCAACTCAATGGCAGTGAGTTTGGTTTGTGTTTTGGTTGAGTTAAATCGGCTGCCAATACCTGTCATGGTGAGAAGTCTTCTGATTTCATGACAAGGGTTCAAGAGCTCTCAAATGGAAACTAACTCCTTGGTTTTTTCTTTCAGTTTCATTAAACCTGATTTCTTAATTGCCTTCTTCTATGCATTGTGATTTCTCTGCTTTAGCTCGGGTAAGGCCTTTGGGATCCTTGCTTCTGATTTCCAACAGCATATTAGAACAGAGTAGGTAGAAAGCATCAGATCTTTGGCTGTCTTCCTTAGATTGTGCTCATTATCGTAAAAGAGGAAATAAAAGTGCCCCCAGAGGAAACAGAGTTGAAAGTATGTGTTACTAAAATCTCTGTAGCCCTTTTTCCTCATTTGCAGTTAGGATAATAATAATATCCTCATAGGATAGTGACATTTTTTGTATAAAATGTTCATGGTTCACCGTAAGCACTCAATAAAAATTGACTTTTATTATTATTTAGGAGCTTTGGTGGCATAGTGCCTGAGACATTTGACTGCTAACCAGAAGGTTGGCAGTTCAAACTCACCAGCCACTCCATGGAAGGAAGACTGGGCAATCTACTTCCATAAAGATTTACCACCTTGGAAGCCTAAAGGGGGTTGCCATGAGTTGGAATTGACTCAATGGCAGTGAGTTTGGTTTTTTTATTTTTATTATTTAATATAATTCTGTCTTTGAGACCATTCTGGAACCCTAAGAGGTGCAGTTGTTGCTCTGTAAGGGCATAAGGGCATCTCAGTGGGACTCAGACTCAAAGAGCATAGTCATTTGACTTTACTTTTACACTGGGCAACAACTTCAGGACTTTTAAATCTCTTGCTATTTGTACATACCTCTTGAAAAAGCAAGTAGGATGAATAAATCGGAGAGGACAAGGGAGAACTCCTAGGTAAGCCCTCTGCCAAGACCAGGCTGAGAGGTCACCATCCTGACACATCTTTGAAAATTTCAGAAGAGTAAGAAGACCTTGGTGAAGTGTCAGAGAAAAGAAATAAATATGCCTGGGAAATACGACCTTTGAAGAAAAGCTTAAGAAGTTGATTTTTTTAATTGTTGTTGTTGAAGAAGACCAAGATAAAATCTGATAATAACTGTAACTCCCTGTCATGGAGTTGATTCTCACTCATAGCAACTGCCATTCAGTTTCTGAGGTTGTAAATCTTTACAGAAGTTGATTGCTCAGTCTTCCTTGTCTTTCTTCTGCAGGGTGGCTGGTGGGTTTGAACTGCCGAACTTCTAAGGCACTACACCACCAGAACTTTATATGGGAGTTAGTAAACAGATAGTTGGTCTTATGTTCACTGAGGATATAAAGCAATTGATGAAGGATTTTTTTTATAGAATATTGTATGTAGTCAATAAATATTTGTTAAAATGAAAGTAGATATTGTGCAGAGACTGAAAAACACTACTACTACTAAAATTGAAACAAAAGCAAATACAAATCAAGTCCCATCTAAGCTAGTTGAGAGTGCTCTTAAATTTGCAGTAGGGAGCAGACTATATGATTTTCAATAGCCATTCTGGGCATGAAGGTCTACAATGAGAAAGGTCTTTGCAGTCAGAAAATCTGGGCATAAATTCAGTCTTTGCTACTTAACCTCCCAGAGTTTCAGTTTCCTTGAATGCAAAAAAGAAATGCAATCATCTAACTCTCATTATGACTATAAGGACCATAAAAGAAAGCACACTTTCTTAAGTTCCTATAACAGTACCTAGCAGAAGGTTAGTGTTGTGCTATATTTTCCTCCTTGAGAGTTAGTAGGGAATAGTTAACATCCTGTGATTGCAAACAAAATTTGAAGGCATACAAAGCAGAAAAGAAAAGAGAGGATGCATAGGTATTTGCAGATTCTCAAAACAGATCTGTGACCCTTAAAATGTTAAGGATCATTGTTCTATGACTTTACGTCTCTGGGGGTGTAGTGCCTAAGGCATTTGACTGCTAACCAGATAACTGGTGGTTCAAACCCACCAGCCCCTCCTTGGAAAGAAGACTGGGCAACCGACTTCCTTAAAGATTTACCACTTCAGAAACTCAATGGGGGTTGCTATGAATTGGAATCAACTCAATGGCAGTCAGTTTGGTTTGTTTTTTGGATAGCCCAGAGATGAAGATTCCTTGAACTCATAATAACTGACTTGAATTATGGCACAATAAATAAATGAAAAAGGCTAATGAACCACTTTCAAAGTATGTTTGCATATATCTTGCATATAAGTAACAGCCTGCCATTTTTCTGGGAAATAGGACAACAAGAGATTAACACTGAATCAAGTCTTTTTACTTGTATTTATGGCCATCAAGAATCGACAGGAGCTGGAGAAGTTAACTTAGTTAACTATTGGTTTCTATTCGTCTTTAGTGGCAAATTTACATAATCACTATTAAAAGCACTTTTGCTTAACAGAATGTTAAACTCCGTTCAAGCTTCTATGCAAGGGAAGTTATTGCTATAGAATATAATATCAAAATATACTCCACTTTTGAGTGCTAAAACCCCTATATGGCTATATACAGTACTCAAATTTGCTGAAAACCGAGTTACATTTACTTTCTAACTCTATCGATTAGCCCTAGTATTATTTCAGGCATAGATCATAGCTTACATTTACGTTTAAATTATATTTTAATCATGGGTTTATGCTATATTGATATCTAACATTCCAAAATATAAGTACAATGAATAAACATGTTTAAATCAGATTATGATTACATTTATGTGATGCCAAAAACCAGACAAAACGTCAAGAGAAAAAAACAGACATTTAGGCATGAAATAATGAGGAAGTATCCACTTTTAGTTCAACAAATATTATAAGATACTGGAAGTTCTGGTCATGTGAGGAGTGAGATATTTCTTTCTCAAGATACATTAAAATATAGAGTAGCTTAGAATATGCTTGATTTTTATATTAATTAAAGTTCTAATTTTTAATTTTATTTAATCTAAGCCAGTGATTTTACTCTGACATTGCTTTTTGGAGTTAGATGCTTACTCTTGTTCTATATTCAAAGTAGTTCCTGGCTCTGGATTGCTAATACAACTTCACTTGACCACATATATGGTTTATGGCAGCAGTTTTTTTTTTTTTTTTAAACTGGGGACAACTTTGCCTACAGGGAATATTTGGCAAAGTCTGGAGACATCTTGGCTATCCCAAATGGAAGTGGTGGTGCTACTGGTATCCAGTAGGTAGAGGTCAGAGATGTTGAAACCAAGTGGAGTCAAAGTTCAGCCTGCATCCCTGGTTGAAGACAGATAAGTAAAGATGACAACTCAGTTCCTTAAGAACTGAATAGGATGAAAGCTCAACTATTCCCCCACCCTGGTTAAGACAGATAGGACCCAGGTTGGAGACAAATAAGTAAACATAATAATAATACAGTTCCTTATGAACTGAATAGGATGAATCTCAGCTGTTCCACCACCCTGGTTAAGACAGATAGGACCTTGGTTGGAGACAAATAAGCAAATATAATAACTCGGTTCCTTAAAAACTGAAGGGAATGAAAAATCAATTTACACATTCTTTCCATGGTATTCCCCTAGAAACAGGTGATAAGCACGTTTATGTGTCTCAGGAGACAACTTGAAAATTAACCTTGGCTGTGGACATGCGCAGTGAGACAAACAGGAACAATATTGCAGGGAACTGACATTCTTCCCTCTGCCTAAGCCCTGATCAGCTGATGACAGGAAGCCAGTGTGAAAATAAGCACAGATGATTTGCAACAGAATCTCAAAGATGAAACAGATCCACCATGTGAGTTCAATTTCCAGTCCAAACTATGTGAATCAGCCAGGTGAATATCCCCTTACTCTGTTTGAATCTAGTCATTGGGGCAGCCGCGTCATTCAGCCAGTTTGCTCTCATTCTGCTCAATGTTTGCAAAATGACTTTACTTTTTGCAAGGTAAGCTTTGTGATTTGTAGATAGACTATTTACTGTTAACACTTGCTTTAACTCTATCAATTTTTCCCCTCACTGGCAATGTGATTAGAGCAGAAAGGCTCAGCTGCGTTTGGACTGCCTACTTTATAATTAAGATTCCAGAGAGTGATAAGGCAATAAATACCTTATAACTCAGTTTATTTACTTGACTGTGTTTGTTACATGCAGCACTTTTTTTTTTCTGTTGTTGGGGACTTTTCCTTATACAGGTTTAATTCAAGAATGTTCTTGTCTCTCTATTGGCACGAACTTGTTAATCATAACTGAACATGACATGGAAATTCCTGTATACATCTACAAGGTTTAGATCCACTTTTGTGTAGACAGTGTACCAAAAGTGCCTTCAATTCACTTCTAAATTAGGGCCTGGCATAAAATAGACATTCAAAAAAGGTTTACTGAATGTCAAATAGTATAATTGTTTAAAATATCACATGACTGAATCTCTATGGTATATTTTAAACACTCTTTTTTTGTTTGGAAGTGACAGTGCCTAGAACTTTAAGGTTAAGCATTTCTGGATGGCTCAGCTTTGGTGATAACTGTTTATAATAACTGAACATTTTCGTGGCTCAAATCTTAATATTTAAGAGATGAACTCTCAATGGTACCAGATTGTTTGCCTCTCAATGACTGTTCTCAGGGATCTTATAATATGCTAGACGTAATTTTTTTCCCCTTTACTTTTTCAATTTAGAAAGATGTACCACTGAATGAGTTTAGAAATGTTTCTAGCAGATGGAGCAACAGTACTACAAGTGAGATGACAAAAAGGGAGCCATTTGGCATTGGGGTAATGAAAGCTTGTTTTCTAAGTAAGGCTTGATTAGTATAGTACTTCATTGTGGTTTTAAGGATCTCATAGTGGTTGAAGCACTTGGGTGCTAACCAGTAGGTCAGTGGGTTGAACCCACCAGCCGCTCCGCAGGAGAAAGATAAGGCAGTCAGCATCTGTAAAGATTTACAGCATTGGAAACCCTATGGGACAATTCTAGTCTGTCTTATGAGATAGATCGCTATACGTTGGAATCAACTCGATGGCAGTGGGCTAGATCCTTAATTTTACCAGTGAAGTCAAACAGAATGCTCCAAAGCCTGAAGGCTGAACAATGTTCCTGTGTATGCATAGTGAGGTTATTTAAATAAGAAAGAATGGTTTTGAAGAGAAGAAGCAGCATCTCTACATACCTTCGATGAGAAGCATAATTGCCAGTAATATGTCCAGAGCCATCACAACCAGGGGTCGGGCACCTACAATTAAAAATGTAAATTGGGTAATTTACTTGAAAGAAATAAAATTCCCCAAACAATTAACTTATTTACTTATCCCCAAACCTTATTGTTTAACCTCTCTACCTGAAGGAACCTAAAGTTGAACTGGAAACTCCTCAGCTCTTTTTTGCCACAGAATCATGTTCATTAATCACAAGTACCGGGAGCTCTGGTAGCATAGTGCCTAAGGCACTTGACTGCTAACGAGAAGGCTGGCGGTTCATACCCACCAGCCACTCCTCTGAAGGAAGATGAGGCAATCTGCTTCCGTAGATTGATACTGCCTCAGAAACCCAAGGAGGGGTCACTATGAGTCGAGTCCAACCTGACGGCACATAACAACAACAACAACAACAACAAATCACAAGTACCAGAATACAAACCTTCTTTCCAAAAACAATGCCACTTTCCAGAAGGATCATGAATTTCGGTGACCTCTTAGGATTCAATTGTCTCTGGAGAAGACAGCATTCTTGATCACTAGGCTATTTATTTTAGAATCTCTATTCCCTCCAAATATCCCGTGTTTCCCTTCTCTTATTGTTACATTAACTAGAGCCCAATTATAATGGGACCTGTTATTTCACCAGTGCGATATAAAGTATGTTTTAAAAAACAGAAAGTTATACATAGTGGTCTATGAGAGTAGTCTTAGTCTGAACTTGACACACTAGCCTTATAAAAAGATTCCATTACACTGACTTTTCAGAATGTTAATCAATCTGGTCAACTGTAGGTTCCAGTATGTGCCGCAACCTGTATCTTAACTGTGGGAATGAAGAGCAATGACCTTAAATTATCTCAGGCTGTCACTGTGTGCTCAGGCAGGTCTGTTTTACTTTAAAATCTTTGTTACTTTTAAATGACTGTAGTGCAAGACAGGAAATTTCTCTTGATTAACCGGGCCAACTCAGTCAAAATACTGTTCATCTACACTCCACCCAGTTTAAACATCTAGCTATGGAACTCCATTTAGTTTCTTACTACTGCATTGCCATTGGTCTAACGGGGAAGAATTATTTAAAAAAATAAGTTTTTAATTATTGCCTTCTGTGTTAACTTCTTAAATATGTCATTCATGAATTATCAGATAATATTATAAAGACATTTTTCGCTTACACTGTTTCAGCTACATTTAAACCCACTATGAATGTAAGAGTTAAGGACAAATATTAATTTTAAAAAATTCTTTTTTCCATTAAATTTGTAACTCTGAAAAAATAACAAAGATTAGTAAGCAATATTACCATCTAATAGTAAATCTCAAATCATGCTCCATATCTCCATTCTTAGTCAATAAATTCTTGTCAAGGACAAAAATCACAAATTTTTAAATATGTAATAAAATATACTACTTTGGAGAGACTTCAATTTACTTTCCACTCAGAAAGTTGCCCCTGTTATTGAAATTTGAGACCAGGCCAGCACAATTCCTTACAGATTGGGTTTCTCAAGATAAGATGAGAGTGTCAATGAGTGGAATGGAAAATAGAGTGAAACTGGACTAATTTCCAGTGTATGAATGTCATATTTTGACACTTGGGATGTGTAAACGATCTTGATATTTAGAAATTTTCTAATTTCTTTTAGTTCCAAGAAAGGGAATATAGTTCTAGATATCCCTTTATAGAAATTGGTATTTACCGTATCATATTAAATTTTAAGTTACAGCCTGGGCCATGATGGAATAAAAAACTGAGTGAAAAGGTAGTAGGGAAGAGTTGGTATGCTCCTATCATGCCCTTTTAGTATAAGTGGAATCAATATTTTTAAATAGTCTGAGGCAGAACAACAATTAAGTATTTTAAACAATGCCTGTATATATAAAACAATCTAGATCTCATCATTGACTTGATTTTTGTTAAAGTAACAACTGTCTATACATATTTGCAAAAAATGTTTCATCACAAGACTGTATTCTGTCAATTGCTAAGTAGATATTTTATAAATAATAACTTATATGACTGAATTTAGCTCTTTGCTTTTCCAAATGATACCTCAAGGGGATAATCTACAATCCCAACAGGCTCTTGTAGGGGGAAAAATTAGAAAGCAATAAAAATCATTCTATCTTCAGAGAAGCTAAACTTCATGCAAGTTTCTGTTTTGAGAATGTACCAAGAAAAAGAAATGTTTCCTACCAGCCAATAATTTATATTTGGCATTACTATTTTCTCGAAAAGTGAATTTACTCTGTAAATCTTCACCCAAATCCTAATTAAAAAAAAAAAAAAAAAAGATTGTAAAAATCACCAACTATAAAGGAAAAATTCATAAAAGGAATGTATTAAAATGAAGAACTTCTGTACAACAAAAGACATCATTACTTAACAACAAAAAAGACAAACAACCCAATTAAAA
>NW_006921791.1:2836411-2862819 GCF_000298275.1 Orycteropus afer afer
ATTTTAATATGATGGGAATTTTTTTCATCTCTTTTTTTTTTAGAAAGGTAGTTGACATACCCTACTCAAATTTAAAGTGAGGTGTTATATCTAAAATGATAAAATGAAAATCAAGGTTTACTAGCTAGTTTTTTTAAAAGGAAAGATTTTCAGAGTTCTTTTTAAGTGTTTAGGTGCCATCTACAAATGCATTCCCTCCCTCCCCCATCAGAGGCATTTACAATATCCTTTATCACCATCAAGTATACATTTGGCTTATTTTCAGAGCTTTCACAGTGTTGGGAAGAAAAAGACATTACCGGAAAGAGGGTTTGTTTTTAAGAATAATTTTTCGGGTTTCAAATTAAGTGGATGAAGTTTGAACCTTGAATCTGCCACTTGTTAAAGATGTGAATTTGGGAAAATTGTTTAAGGTGGCCAAGCTTTACACACCTCATCTGGGGCTGAAACACCCTGTCTTTCTAGGTTAAGGAGATGGGAACCTTAAAAGACATGTTAAGTGCTTGTGCTGGGCTTCTCTTCTAGTAGCTGCTCCTTCCCTCTTCTCTTCATTTTGTTGTTACAGTTTGAGGCATACACAAAACAGCCCAAGGTTGTAGTAAGCATATTTAATTCTTACTAGTAGTAGGCGTTGAGTTCTGAATACAAGTTTAGAAGTACCTACCGCATTTTGTTGCTAACTTCTCCCTGAAAAAAAAAATCTCCAGTTTTCACAAAAGTAGTAGTTCGACTTTCTTATCTTTAGGTGGTGCTTCTGGACCACAAAGACAGCCCAGAATTATTTTTCAACTATTCTTTCTTCGAACATGTCTAGGTATTCATTTTTATGTTACCACTGGAGATTTTAAGGCTTTCTCAAACTCTCAGATTTACATACAAATTTCCCAGCTTTAAGAAATCTCAACATTCAAAAATACGATTTTCTGAAGTCAGTGAATGAGGAAGTGATTATTCATCTAACAAAAAGAGTATGCTTCTCGAATGGAGTCAGCGCCAGGATCCTTGATAATGTAAGTGGTGTAAAATCGATTTACAAAAATTCGATTTGCATCTACACATCTAAGAGCACATCTTTTCTATAAAGGGAGGCCCAAGTGGGATAATCAAAATCCCCTGTGGATAAAATCAGACAGTAGCATGTGCTGCACAGCTTGGGTTTTGAAATGGCAGAAGAGACTGACTGAGTTTCCATGGAAACTGCCCCCTCAACTCCCTTTAAAGAAAGCACGGGCTCTTAGCACTGAAGCAATCAGGCCGCCATAGGGGAAGAATGATGTTTTAAAAAAACACCACTAACTTAATGGTCTTCCTTGCTTTCTCATAGTTATCATGAACAATAGCACTGAGTCTATATTAAGTCCCTATGGTTAAGATGCAAAGTTGCATTAAATAAGATATTTGCTGTATGTGTATTTTTTCTTTTCTACTCCAAAGGCGCTATAGGTAAAAAAACAGTTGGAGAAAGCAAATGATGAATAAATAATTACAAAATCTATACTTGTTGCCTCATGGATATAGTCAAGACAAAAAATATTTCTGGTACCTGATCCCATTGCCTTATCTTTGCTCTTGTGTTTGTCTTGGAATTAAAGCATTATCAAAAGAAAATAATTTTTGGTAGTACATATTACTGTATGGCTGAAAAAGTTGGCCTTATACAGATATTTCAGAATGGCCATGGAAAAATCATGATAAAACATTTTCAACAGTGTTTATGCTATGGGTGACATGCAGAATTCAGGCAAAATCTGAAAAACAACAACAGAAAAATCAGGATCACTCACAAACTTTTAGTATTCATATTTCATGGGAGCAGCCCTTTTCAACCTCTATTTCTGTTTTGTTTTTGTAGCTCTAAGACATGAAAGAAATCTCTAAGTCTGAACATCATAAAGTACCTTGGTGCTCACTGTTGCCTTTCATTATTCACCATTAAAGGAAACATGCTATTTGGAGTGCTAATACTATTCTTTCTAAGTGAGTAGACATTTCATTTTGAATGGCCCTAAATGTTTCCCCAAACCTGTATAGGACTTATCACTGATCACACCTAGATGGAGGTCATAACATTGAAAAAGAATGTCGTATCTATGCATTAAAATACATAATGATAAATAATGTGATTTTGCATTTGTACTCGTCACCAAGATGTGGCAGCAGGTCAATTTAGTTCTTGTTTGTTTCTAATTTGTCCTTCAGCAAGCCATAGACCTGTTAATGTTTTGTTTTCCTTCCTTTATAAGGCCAAAACACTGAAACTGGGTAGTGGAAATAGAGCTTGTTAGGTCTACTGGCTGAGTTTGTATTATTGTTTAATTATTCACAACAATGCCTTTCAAGTGCTTTCTCCATATTCTATCATCCCACCTTCTGTCTTTCAAAGGGAACTATTATGAGGATTAATAAGTACTTAAATTATGCAATCTACTTCCATAGTGATACCTCCTCAGAAACCCAAAGAGGGGTCACTATGGGTCGGATCCTACTCAACGGCAGTGAGTTAGGTTTGTTTTTGTTAAAATTATGTTAAGTAAGACACTTAAAGTATGACATCGTCTTCATGATAAGTCTTTTAGTAGCAGAATATTTATGTTAAAGTACATTTTGCTAAACATTATGGGCTTAAATAAGTGAAGCCACTTCATATCAATTCAATTATCAATAAGGGTCTTTAACTCCTTGAGAGAAGTCCAACACAGATCCAACATTTACAAAAATTTGTTCTCCAGGCATGAGCATAAGCTGCCAGCATATATAACATGGGATCAATATGGAGAGCCAGCTCAGCTCAATCTCTTACCATATGTCTGGAGAGTAAGCTCACATGGATGACTAAGAGGGCAATATACCCATCAGACTGCAGAGACCTAAGTCATTTTTATGAAGTACCTAACTCAGCATCTGAACTGAGACATGCTTGCTACATGAGACTGAGCTAATTAAATGTCCAGTCTATTTTTTCCCAAAATCAATTTATAGAAATAAAACAGTTTGAAAAGATTCATGGTCTCTCCTCTTGATAGACTCAAATACTTACTTTTAAAAATCTTATTAATAAAGGCAAAATTCTACCAGCAACTATATCTGTATTGTCTATGTAGCTAACCAATCAAGTTGAATCATTCCTAAAAGGTTGACTTTAAAACAGGTCCTGAGCTTAGTAACTAAAATACAGAGAAAAAAATGTACTCAACTGAACATTTGCAATAATAATAAATTATCATATTGATATACTTTGGATTCACTGAAGAATTTCATGATAAAAATGTAAAATTAGGCCATGTATATAATAGCAAATATATTTGCAAATTGGAATGATTCAAACCACATACAAATGCTTTTGCCCCACTTATACAGAAATCTCAATTCAAATTTTTTCCCTAAGAGAGCCTAAAAAGATATTTTAAATTTTATTTTTTTGTCATATAAATGAGGAATAACGAAGAAATGCAGAGAAGTGCAAAATAAATTTTAAAATGGAGAAATGATACAGAGCCATGTATGTCTCTGCAATTTTCTTCAAAAACAGAAAGACAGTAGGTCACTAAAAAGCAATATACATTGCTTCTTTCCAATTTTTAGAAAAATGTATTACCTGAAGTTCAAATGAAGAAAATCTTTTAAAAATCACTTTTGCTTTTAAGATATTCAATTTTCTCTTCTGAAATTCAATATTAAAAAAAAAAAAAAAAATCCCAACTCACTGTGGTGGAGTCACTTCCCATTCATAGAGACCCCTCTTTGGGTTTCCAAGGTAGTATCACTATGGAAGCAGATTACTCAGTCTTCCTTTTGAGGAGTAGCTGGTGGTTTGAACCACTAGCCTTCTGGTTAGCAGTCAAATGCCTTAGGCACTACGCCACCAGAACTTCTGAAATTCAATATTAGGTATGCATATTTTGAACTTTATTCCATTCTTAAAAAAAAAAAAAAAAAAAAAAATCAGAGTATCCCATATTGGGAATTTGATATTTTTCAAATTACCTTTTTACTGTCTTGCACTCACGTGAAGCCCCTCCTGACTTTCCCTTCACTCGAAAACCTCAACCACTCACTGACATGTTCTTCTCTAATCCTGCCTTTTCCAAGGTTTCCTTTCAGGAGATGATAGGGCAGACCTTCTTATTTACATAAAAATAGTAGATAATTTAAGAGTACTGAAAACAATGTCTGAAGTCAAGGGAATAAAGTGCTAGGGATAAAATTTTGGTTCTGTGAAGTGCAGTTTTGGGGATTGGATGGGAGAGATCGGCATCTGTGATATTATAACACTTAATATGCCATTCATCTCCTTCAGATAAGCCTGATTCCCTCTCTTCCTGCTGAGTGCTTCTTGCTCTCTGTGGTCCCATTCCTCTTACAAGCATGCCCAGACTGCTCTTATTCTCCTCAGAGAAGGATTTACGAATTTACCTTTTTCCTTTACCCCTCCCTGAGACACTTGTCAGAATTTCTCCCATTCTCCTTTTTCCCTTGAGAGTAATATTTAGTATATTCCAGTATTATGAAAACCTATATATTTAAAAATGCAAAATGTACTCATTTATGTAAGCAGAAGTTAGATGGAAAACTTCCTTTATGATTCATGTCAAATGTAAATACATTTTTTTCCCTCCCTCTGGCTCCAAGCGCTTTTCTTTTAAATTGCACTCAAAAACAAACAAACAAACAAATAAGTAAACAGTATTTTAAAATTACCCCTAACATGATTTTTAAAAATTTCTTTTGGTTGATTGAGGTAATGTTTGGAATAGGTTAGGCCTCAAGTTACTAATAAAGCAGAGTTGTCATCACTCAGATAAAACTCAGAAATATTGGTTACAGAGACCCTTGAATGAGAGAATACCAGAGGAACTGTGTGGTTAAGGGAGCAGTAGGTGAAAATAATGGACTCCGTAGGTGGCACAAATGTTTCAGCGCTTGGCTGTGAACAGAAAGGTTGGTGGTTTGAGTCCACCCAGAGGTGCCTGGGAAGAAAGATCTGGTAATCTTATGGAAAACCCCATGGAGCACAGTTCTACTCTGACATACATGGTTTCACCATGACTTGGAATCTACTCAATGGCATTTTTTTGTGGAATTATATAGCAATTTGGTGGGTAGAGGAAATTTATTAGTTCCATAATGCCCCAAAAGTGTACTAACCAGACCATACATTGTATTTGTGAAGTTCATTTGGATGATCCCCTCACTGTACATTCCTTTGATAAACAGGGATATTTAGGAATAGATTTAAATTTTGTCTTAGAACATGCCTGCCATCAGCCTTGGGATGAAATCCCACCCTTCTCCCCTTCCCACTGATTCTGATGGTCCACACCACTGTCTTGGTCATAGCGCCATATGAGGTTGTATGTTGCATTGGCTTTGGCTTCCAATAATAAATTATAAGGATTTAGAGATAACTGGATTTCTAGTCAAACCAATGAAGAATCTTGTCCTGCTACTGGATTCATTTCCTACAGAACATTTTAAGTTGCAAGTTTGGCTGTTTGGGGAAACATAAAGGGAGCTGCTACAGCAGCTTTATTGTTCATGCTGCATGCAGAGTTTTTTTTTTTTTTTTTCAATCATGCAGCCTACAAATCTTAGCTGGTAAATCATCTGTGTTAATAATGCTACCCTCATTGTCCAGGGGGATGGAAGCCTAACTTGGACCCCCTCATTGCCAACACTGTGAACTGCTGCACTGCTGAATGGCATCCCAGATACATCCAGCAAATAGGCTCCTGTCCAGTGTGGCAGAACGTACCTAGCACATCCTGATGTCCCATTCATTTAACGGGATGTGTCCATAGGAAACTGCTGCCAGAGCACATGCACGTCCCAGCAGCAGTGAAGGCAGCTAAACAAGAAGCTGGGACAGCTGGAGTCAGTATTGGAATTGGACTCGAAGGACCCATGCAAAAAAAAAAAATACAAAAGGTGACTAGTGCAGCTGACTCAAGGCAACAGAAACCACCATTTCTAATCTCTTGTCCTTAATTTGACAAGTGAATTACATTAAGGGGCCTTTCCGCATTCAACAACAACTCTCATAATGCAGGTAGGGCTTCAAAGTTGACATGCAAAGAAATCTTTTACAGGGCTTGACTTTGGGGCTCTGGGGACAAAAAGAGATGTACTCACCTTTAGTTGATTAAATTGAACTCTAAGGCAGGTAATATCATTTATATGTAGTGAAAACAAAAATTTTTTGGACTTTATGCATGTTATTGAAGGGAATTGCTTTCTGGTCATGAGAACAGGATTGAGATGTCTATGAATTAATGCCTCTAGTTTATTTAAAACACTCATTAGATGGTCCAGAATTTTATAAATGTTCCTTGCCTCTAAGAATGAAAAAGCATTTGTGACCATATCCAATTGGTCTTTAATGGTAAGTAGTCAAACACTGAATGATGAGTCGTTTGTTTTTGAAGCTTCTTGATTTGGATGGGGACAGGAATGGTGGAGGGGAAAGAGGATTCTTTGCAGGGACTGTTTAACAGTGCCAATTTCTCACCACCATGAACCAATTGGATTGCATTTGAGACAGAGACCAACCAATCTACCACAATCACAAGGACAATTCTCACTGGTACCACTACCACTACTCACAGGCATGCACACACACACGTATACTTCAGGGTCCGAAGGCAAAAAGGGAAAGGTTAGGTGTGGCTACACAGATCAATACAGTTCATACATTGTTTTTTCCAGCCTGAAGATACTGAGGCTCAGAGTAATTAAAAGACTCTTTGTGGTAGTTCAGACAAAAACAGTAGTGTGAGCATATAATGGGAATCCCACATGGTTGGTGACTTTTAAGGTTAGAAAAGCCCATAGTGACACAATGATATTCAGTTCCATTTCTCTGTCGATGGATGGTTTAAAACAACTTTTAGGTTAAGTGAAGAAAGGAGGTTTATATAACGTGAAAGCAGTTCGATTTCTTGAAGCTTATACATTTCAACAAGTTTAAGAGAAGTAAGCTTTGTAGGACAGAAGAAAGGAAGTATTCAAGTCATTTTGAAATTTTTAGTTTGGGGGAGAGTCACCAAAGATTTTCACTTTTAGCCGAATTGTTGTCTCTGTCTTTAATGTTCTTTTTAACTTTTATTTTTCCTGTCTACTTTTTGTGGTTGTCAGGTTTGTGGATCTTTTATTTTTCAAAGCCTCTATTTTGTCTCATGGAGAAAGCATTTTTTTTATTCTAATTAGGAGACATGGAAAAAATCCCTACTCCATTTTGGAACCTGCATAATCCTAGAATTCTCTGTCATTTCTTATACTTTTGGTCACTTTGTAACTTCTCTCTCCCTTTCCCCAAAAATCTAGACACTTTTCCTTATCTTCTTTTTATATCTATCTGGTTTTCAAACCTTTTTTTTTCTTCCAGTTTATTTTCTCCTCTTTTAGTCTTTTATTTAAGAAAAAGAATTCTAGCATGTCCTCTCTCCTCCTTAAGGGATCTATGATTCCCCCACTGTTATACACATTGTGTGTGTGTGTGTCAAATTTACAAATAATTTCACTGACTCTTAGTTTTGGAAGGTGCTTTAAAACTCAGTTCATGAAATACAATTATTTTACAGTCAAGGAAACCAGGTTAAGTATCCTTAAGGGTCATATAAGTAGTGACAAAGTTGGGGTTAGAGCAAAATCTCTCATCTTCTATTCTGGTGCTTTTTAACTCGACTAAACACTTTTTATATATCCCTTTTACTATCAATAATTCCCAGTAAGTTCATGAAACTATGCTATAATCTATCCCTCACTTCAAGTACAGGTTCATTTACTTAAAAGCACAAAAATTCACTATTTCTCTGTTTAAGATCCTTACTACTATTAATTTTTGTTCATGTGATCTTTCCAGTGTTTCATTAGAATGGAGACTGTAGGAAATAGCAAAGAGAGTGAAACAAAATTTCTCTAAGCTTTTCTATCAAGGACATAGGCTTAAGAGCTTTCAGAAAATCAGATTGTCCACTGCTTTTCATGATTCCCATTTGATTACCAGGAAAGCAAACAAGGCAGCAGAAACAGAAGAGTCAGAGAGTCTAAAACTAATGCTTTCTGGGATGTGTGGAAAGACAAGGATTAACCACAGAGTATTCCAGGGGAAGGAGAAAAGTAAAGTAAGTAGAGATGGTGGGAGGGAAGAAGAAAGGAGATAGGCAGAGGTAGGCAGAGTTGAGACAAAGCTGCTGCAGGCTCCCTACAATTAGCCCTGTGAATTTTGGACACTCCTGTATGCACTGTAATCCTCACAATGATCTGACTATGTAGGGGTTCGGGAACATGAAGGATGCTGAAACAGACACTTGAGCTCCTCTGCCGAAGGGCAGAATATGTGGATATTCCTGGTGGGTTGAGCCCCAATAAGGACTGCACTTGTGCTTTGGGCCTCATTGCCACTGCTCTTAACTGTTTGGAGGGAAAACCATTGTTTCCATGAATAGCTTCCAACTTTGTATTAGAAGCCTTAAATAAAGATAATTAATTCTGGAGAACCAAGTATGGAATATGTTCTTTTGCCAGCTAGGTTTGATGTGGGAACACTACCGTGGCCACTTCCACTTTTTATTTCCAATGGTCATTGAAATTATAAGCAAATGATGCATAAAAGCATGCTAAATCAACTTTGGACATCTGCTAGAGAAGTATGAAATCTCTGCCATCTGGAATTTATTTAAAGAGCAATTAGGGGAAATAGACTGAATGAAAAAGAGAAAGATACGCTAAAACACATGCCTGCACACGCACGTGCGCGCACACACACACACAAGTTGTGATAAAGCAAATGGGTAAGACTGAAGTCAGATATAACAGTCTCAAAATCCTGATATTCATTTAGAGAGATTTTATTCCATATGAGTGCACTGTAGAACTCCAGCAATGCTAAATACACACTGTACCTTAAACGTCCTCCATTCTGTTTCCTAACATCTATGAATCATGGAAACAGCATATTTTGGGAGTGGCCAGGAGGGTAAAAGGACTTAAGCCATGTCATTTGAAGAAAGGAAAACATTAAAGTATTTAAGGATATTTAGCTTGGAGAAGAGAAGACTCAAGGAAAACAAAAGTATTGCTTTAAAATATCTGAAGGACCTTTATAAGAAGGGAGAAATTTGTTCTGTGTATTTATAAGAGGTCAGGGGAATCATTTTCAGGACTAACATACGACAGTACAAGTTGATCAAAGAAAGATTGGACTGTCCTGGGAAGTTGTGAGCTTTCCATCACTGAAATGTTCAAGAATAAATTAGACAATAACTAAGAAGTGTGGGGAATATCACAGTGGGAGGGCTGGTTCTGTGTCTGCCAATGATCTTAAAGCTCTCCCACTGTTTGCAGGTTTCGTTCAGTCTGGGATATCCTTGGGAAAGGCAGCAAGTGCCCATCCCTTTAGTCTCTGGAAAAATCATAATACCTCTTAAGGTAACTCAAAGGGGCTTCTCTATCTCTTCAGGTGTTTTTACACCTGTGAGAGGGTGACCTTTATTGTGAGTGCCTTCCTCCAATATGTGGAGAGAAAAGCCCCCTGCAAGAAGCAGCAGGTCCAGGCTTTCTGGAAACCCCTGCCTCAGTGGCCACATATTCTTACACGCGTCTTCCACATAATCTTCATTGTTTCCCTGAGTGACAAATCTCACTTATATAAGGAATCGGAAAATTGTATTGATCTCTAATATAAACAGTCCCCTCTGTGACCTTGCTTTCCTCTCCCAATGAACTCTAGCTTGCTTGAATTTGTTGCATTTCTTCTACACCAGGATGTTTTGTGCCTCTGCACCTTCGCCATCCTGATCTCTTACTACTTCGAAGACGAACCTTACCCATGTGAATTTTCCTGACCATTCCTCTCCAGGAATAACGGGCGGCTGTTTCCTCTTTCTCCCTACTGTATTCTATCCTGATTTCCAGTTTAGCACATAGAACATGATGCAGTCTTCCAAGCTTATGTTTCTGTTTTACTTATCTAAAATTCAGACTTCTTGAGGACAGGAGCTGTGTTGTGATGGCATCAGAACCTAGAACTACTCGTCATGCTGAGGTGATGCTTAGTTGCTGGTGCACCAAGTGAATATAGGATGTTTATGATTTCTTCCTTCCAACCTGGACTTTAGCAGCTACTTCGCGAAGTGGTCATTGCACTTGTCAATTTTCTTGTTGGAATTCGTTACAGATAGCAAATTATGTGGCCAAAATTTATAATTGAGGCATCATTTTGCCTTCTCAGAGGGCTGTTCAAAACTTCCTTCTTAGTTCTTAGCTGGGTTTCAGCTAGCTAAGATAATTGCTTATCTCTGTCCTAGGTAATTGAGATTATACTTGATTTGAAGAAGCTTTATTTAGCTCTCTTCCTGGCATGAATTAGTGAGCTGAATTTTCCTCTCATTTGATTTCTGCCATCAGCAGCTACAGGCCCAGAGGCCACTGTTGTGTGGGCCTTGTGATGCTACTCGCTACCAGGCCACACTTATGCAGAAGGCAGGAATGAAGGACATTTTCTGTGCCTCCTCTGTGGGTGTCAGTATGTTAACCAAATACCTTGTTACATTTGATGTGACCTGACACAGCTCTGGGTGTGTTCCCACAGAGCTAGGTTATGAGTATTTTCTAGGTGTATTTGTGCAGAGTGCTGGGTTGGGAGCAGAAGGACTCAATACTTGCTTTGGGGAAGGTGCAAACAGAGGTGAATCTATCAGTAAGGTGGGGCACAGCACTCATTTGCTCCTGCTGAGTGGCCCTTCTTTCTCATACCTACTGGGAAGTTGGCGCTTTGATCCTCAAACCAAACCAAACTCACTGTCATTAAGTGGATTCTGACTCACAGCGACCCCCTCTGGGTTTCAAGGTGATAAATCTTTACAGAAATAGATAGTTCAGTCTTCTTGCATGGAATGGCTGCTGCGTATGAACCGCCAACTTTCTGGTTAGCAGTCAAATGCCTTAGGCTCTAGAGTTTGATGCTGGGGTCCAGCAAAAAAGCACTGGCTTCCAGCTTGCCAGACTTGTGTTTGACCCGAAGTTCTGTCACTTACTAAGTACACAACACAGAACAGAATACTTAATTTTTCTGATTCTTAACTTTTGCATTTGTAAAATAGGAAAAATAGTGCCCACCAGACATCTTAGGATTCTTATTAGGAGTAAAGAACTAAAGTATGTAAAATTTCAGCTTTCTTTTCTTTCTTTCTTTTTCAAATGACAGGCTACGTTACACCTATCCTAGGTTTCTAGAGGCTGCTGAGCTTCTTGTTTTAGCCCATTTCAGAAAGGCATATATGACTGCATTGTTATTTTTGTTAGTTGCCTTTGTTTTGGCCCCCGACCCATGGGGATCCTGTGCACAACAGGATCAGACCATTGTGATCTGTAGGGTTTTCATTGGTTGATATTTGAAAAACAGATTGTCAGGCCTTTATCCCTAGTCTGTTTCAGTCTACACGCTCCGCTGAAATCTGTTCAGCATCATAGCAACATGTAAGACTGCACTGACAGATCTGTGGTGGCTGCACGTGATCAAATCAGGCTCCCCACGTGGAAGGCAAAGATTCTGCCATCAGACTACTGCTGCACCACAGGTCAGTTAAATTTCACTGGGGCAATGAAACTGGCTGACAGATCTGTTGTGATATTTATTACTAATAACTAACGTTCATCGAATGTCTATTATTCAAGGCATTTAATTGACACAAATATTTACATAACAAGAGCCAATAATCACCATATGCTTAAAATGTATTAGTCAACATTCTAACTGCTTTATGTGTATTACCTCACTTACTCTTCACAACAGCCCCATGAGGTAAATTCTACTTCCCTTAATTCTTCACAGATGGTTAAATGTAAACTAAATACCCTTTAGCTTACAGATGAAGTAGGCACGGAGATGTTAAGTAACTCAAGGCAATGACTGGTAAAGCTGGGATTTGAATCCAAGCTGCCTAGTTCTATCATCATGTGTTTAACCAGTATCCTATAATGCTTCCGATAGGAGTATATTTATAAGAACATTTGTAGCAGATACAGAGTACAAAGCACAAAAGGCACATTTCATAGGAAGTAAATAGCTTGGTGTCAACAGCCAGAAGAGGGCAGATTGGGATGCTGCAATGGGGACAAGGACAAGGCTAAACTGAAAGGAAATGGAACAATGGAACAAACATAGGAGAGGTTCAAGGCTTTTAAAACATCCAACACGGAGAAACTGTTTTTAATTTTTTTTTAAATAAGAAAGATTACTTAAATTTGTTGTAGGGAGAAAGGGAGAATCAGGTTAATAAGACATTGCAAAAGGACAAAGAATGAAAGGGCACCACAGATGAATCTGGCCCATTTTACTGTGCTCCTTAAAGCTTCTTGAGTCAGATCTGACTCATAGGGACCCCTCCTTGGATTTCCGAGGGAATATGTCTACGGAAATAGATTGCCCAATCTTCCTTCCAAGGAGTGGCTGGTGGATTGCCCAATCTTCCTTCCAAGGAGTGGATGGTGGGTTTGAACCTCGAGCCTTCTGATTAGCAGTCAAATACCTTAGGCACTATGCTACCAGAGCTCCCTCTGGTTACACAGAAAGCCTTAACTAAAGACATGAAGTTGCAGAGGGACAGTTCAGTTCACAGCAGTAGAGAAAAATTGTCCCCATCCATGTGAATAAGAGCCACTAAACAAAGAAGAAAGGGAAGATGCAGGATGCACTGCTTCTTATTAAGACCTTGGGTAAAGTTATTCATGAAATGTTTACATTAGTAGAAAGCGAAATACTGAAGTATGCCTGGGGAAGGCCATATACAACAGCCCAATTTATTTGCACTTTTCTGAGGCTGCTTTGCCTTGGCTCATAATATTCTCAGTGCCTGAAATGTATATTCCTTTGCTTCCTTCTATTATTGGAAGTCCCATTAGTGGAAGTGTGGTTCAAATGTCTGTAAGGCTTTCTGAACTACTAAGCATCAATTTCAGACAAAAAGATATTGTAATCTTGTTGTATATTATGAAAAGGAAACTTAGTAAAAAATAGAAGTCAATGAATGGCAGACACCGAGAGTGTTTCTGACAATCAAGGCACTGAGGGTTCAGAGTAAGGAGGAATCCTTGGTTCATATTACTAGTTATCCTTGAGAGTAAGGACTTCTATTTCATATTGCCCTGCCTGCAATTCCTGCTGACTCTCGGGACAGTACATAGAGTCTGTGTGCAGTAAGAGTTTCGTGATTAAATGTAGATATGCTTATTAATTCAAGTATGTAGATGCAGGTCATTGTTAACATGTTATGATCATTCTGTTAATTATTGTCCATTAATATGAATACTGAATAATGTTTCAAATAAAATAACATGAACATATAGAATCTGCTAATTGTTGAAATGTAAATATTAACAATGCCTATTAGAAAGCTAGGAGCTCTGGTAGCATAGTGCCTAACGGCACTTGACTGCTAACCAGGAGGCTGGCGGTTCAAACCCACCAGCCACTCCTCGGAAGGAAGGTTGGGCAATCCTACTTCCGTAGTGATAACTGCCTCGGAAACCCAAGGAGGGGTCGCTAGGAGTCGGGGCCGACTCGATGGCAAATAACAACAACAACATTAGAAAGCTGGGAGCTCTGGTGGCATAGTGCCTAACGCACTTCACTGCTAACCAGAAGGCTGGCGGTTCAAACCCACCAGCCACTCCTCGGAAGGAAGATGGGGCAATCTACTTCCGTAGTGATACTGCCTCGGAAACCCAAGGAGGGGTTGCTATGAGTTGGGTCCCACTTGACGGCACATAACAACAATTAGAAAGCTAACTTGGGCTATAATTTTTAAGAAAGTAGTTTTAAAATGTAGTTGCCTCAGTGTGTATTTTAATAGAAACTTTACTTGCCTAACACCAAAACTGTGTTTCTTTAGAAGAATTACATTTTAAAAATGATTTCTGTTATGTAAGCTATAAAGGAATATTGGGTATAATTTTCTGGGAAAAGGAAGGAAAGAAGAACAAACACCTTCATAAGCAGGAAATATTTTAGAGGACAAGAAACTTGCAGTGATTACAAATTTTCATATATTATTAGCAATTACTTGAAACAAGTCTTTGGAGTCCCATTCTTTCCTCCCAGAAGGCAGGGCAGGTGTTACTAGTCCTAGGAAGAAGCTCTTTGAAAGTTTGCAAGGGGTAGGGAGAATATCCTGCTTCCTCATTGTCTATGTTCATTTACCCTGGGGCACTAGTTTGGCCTGCCCTGGGACTAGGAGGAGGAGGCAGAATGAGAGAGTGAGTTGCTATGGTAACTTGGTTGCATGCTCCCCCTCTTCCCTCAGTTATCCCGCTGGTGCAGGCAGGTTTTATAATGCACTGGGGCGGGGGGAGGAGAAAAAAAGGTTGGTTATTAGCTGCTGAGCAGCTGAGCGCTGGGCTGGGAGAGCTGCCATGAGAATCTTCTCCCCGGCCTAGGCCTAGTTTAAGTTGGGTGGAGTGGGGTTGGGATTGCTATAGTGAGGGGCAGGGCAAACCTTGGCTTGGGGGTTCAGGGTAACCAGTTTCTTACCCAGGAGCTAACAGTGCAAAACTGGAGCCCAGGAACCATGTAGATATATACAAGCCTTCACAGTGCTTCCACTACATCCTCTGCTACCAGAAACTAGTGAACCAAGAGAACACTCAAATCAGGGCTATCTGAGTTCACCAGAGGAGATTCTAAGTTACATTTATTCAAAGCTAAATTAACATTTTTGTGTGTGTGTCTCAAAATATGGATTAAAAGCATGTACTTGCTATAATTTCCCTTTCTGCATGGTGGTATGTCTCTACCAAAGCAAAGCATGAACACATGTAGCTTTGCGCTATGAGTCCATGTGTTTTCATCTTGAAAACAGGGTCTAATGGAGGATGATATGTTGTTGTTGTTATTGTTGTTATGTGCCGTCGAGTCAGACCTGACTCATAGCGACCCCTCCTTGGGTTTCCGAGGCAGTATCACTACTGAAGTAGGATTGCCCAACCTTCCTTCCGAGGAGTGGCTAGTGGGTTTGAACCGCCAGCCGTCTGGTTAGCAGTCAAGTGCCTTAGCCACTATGCTACCAGAGCTCCCATATAGCCTACTAGAAAGAGCACTGAGATAGAGTCATAAGATCTGATGCTGGAAATCCAGCCTCTCACTAGCTAGCTGTATTACTTTAGGCACGTTACTTAACTCTTCTGTGCTATGGTGTGTGTGTATGTTGTCTCTACAACAAGGATAAGACTATATGCTGTATGTGTTTCACAGGCTCAAAGAAGATGAGCACTCTCTTTGTTAAGGGAAAAGGATTCTGCTCTGCAGATGTAAGGAATAGTAATGTAGCAGTTAATACTTAACACTATCATTCATTTCTGTTTCTTGTCTATATTTTATAGTGGTTACCTACAATGTACTGGGAGCTCTGGTGGCGTAGTGCCTAAGGCATTGACTGCTAACCAGAAGTCTCGAGGTTAAAACCCACCATCCACTCAGAAGGAAAATTGGGCAATCTACTTCCGTAGTGATACCACCTCAGAAACCCAAGGAATGGTTACTATGAGTCAAATCGACATGATGGCAGTGAGTTTTTTTTTGTGACAATGTACCAGGCACAGTATCAGGCATTAAAATACTAACTCATTCAAATTAGCCCTCATCTTAGACTTAGAAGATGGTTATTATTATCCCAGTTTTAGAAATAAAAAGTCTGAGGCTCAAAACAATTAAGCACTAGTCCAGGCTACGTAGTTAGTATGTGCCAAACCGAGATTTAGATCTGTTTGTTCAATCCTAGAGCCTATGCTTTCCCCTTTATAAGATCACCTATAAAGACAATATTATATAAGCATTTTACTTCATATATCAAGAAAAGAGTTATTCACCTAATAAATTCTTTAAGTTTAAAATACAATAAAAATAAACTTCATCTTTTGAGTTGTAAAACTGGTGCTTTGAAGGGATAATCAACTATTTTCATACTTCTTTTCAAAGCAAGGGAAAGTATCATTATGAGCACATTTTTTATGGTGACTCATGGAAATACTGATTCTCAGGAATAAGAATTTTTTCATTGAATTCATTCACTGAAAATTATTTCATGTTCCAGAGAATACTAGCTACTCTGCCAGAAACATCAGGTGTACTATGGTGCTTGGTCATCTAGCCTGTTGCTTGAGGACTGATCTTTTCCTGGTATTCTAATACCTTAAGAGACTCTGTGCTATGTGGATGACAGAAAGATCATGGAAGATTTTGCAACTCCCTGAGATTCTCCCAAGAAGCCTTGGTGGCGCAATAGTTAAGCACTGGGCTGCTAATCAAACGATTGGTGCTTTGAACCCACTCATTGGCACTGAAGGAGAAAGACCTGGCAATTTGCTCCCATAAAGGTTACAGACTAGAAAACCCTATGGGTGAGTTCTACTCATATGTAGTTGTTATGAGCAGAAATTGACTTAACAACACTAACAACAACAACAAGATTCTCCAAGGGATAACAGCAGTATATGCTTTTCAAAGACATACAGACACACATCAGTGACCTAACAAGAAACCATGACTATTCTGGCATTTGCTATGATGATAGAGGTTGTAGAGAGTCTACATATGCTAGAAGCTTGCAGAAGTATCTCAAAAGTTTGCCTTAGCAACCTGTGTGTCTCTCTTCACTTGCTCACTTCCCATAGAGCTTCCATTTTAGAAAATGAAGAAGAGTTTTCTTTCATTTGGGGCTAGGGCACCAGCCTTGCCTTGTGTGCTAGACAAAACTGGGTCAAGTAAAATCATGGTGTACTCTGAATAATTCTGTCCTATGTAGAATTCTGAAAGAGATATTATATTTGATTTATGATGTTGTTGATGTAATTTATAATAGCCCATCACAAATTAGAAATGTTAATTAATATCTTTTACTCCTCTAGTTATGGAAGATCAGGCTGAAATCTTTTCGTGAAAAGCAGCTTTAAAATGTAACTGAAATACAATACTCATTGTTAAAAGTCACAAGTCTCTCAGAGCACAGTTATCATGTTAACATAGCTTCTTGTTTGTGGAAATAGCTTCCAATATATGGAAACCCATTCCCTCAAGCCAATCACCTGGTTTTCTAATTATCATTTTTTTCCCCACCGTCTTAACTGCATTTGTTCACCCTGTTCTATCTATTTGTTGGTGAAAAAGATACATTAAATACTTTGATGCATCACAAAGTCTCCACAAAAGAACAAGGGGCAAGAAATGAATATTATATAGAACTAACAGATGTGGAGCTGTTGAGTAATGATATAATCTATTTATTAATATCACATTCCTTCTTGGTTTCTGGAATCTGTTAACACGTTTCCCAACATTTATAATTAAACCACAGGAAAAATTATAAAAGGTAATTTGATTTTATAATTAAATTAAACTGTAGAATTGGAATTAATATGATGTATTTATATTGAAGCCTCCACTATTCTCAGGAAATTTACTAATCCAAAGGCCAAGCACTTAAGATGATGTGGAAATCAAAGTGTGCTAAAATCATGTGTCTTAATGAGAGCTTAAGGAAAAGAAAGGAACCTGGGCTAGGGTGTCAAAATGTTTTACTATTAAGTTGCTTTGTCATTTGAAGAAAGTCACTCAACATCTCTGTTCCTTAATTTCCTTTGAGTAGAATAAGGGAAACTATCAGCCCTCTTTTGCTGTACTCTGATCAAGTGTGGCAGTGCTGGGTAGTACAAATGGTTAATATGCTTGGCTGCTAACTAGAGTGGGGGTTTCAGTCCACCCAGAGACACCTCAGGAGAAAGGCCTGGAGATATACTTAAAAATAATCTGCCACTGGAAACTCTACGGAACATAGTTCTACCTGGCACACATGAGGTCACCATGAGTCAGGACCGACTTGACAATACTGTTTCAATCATGATGCATGTACCCCTTTTCTTTGCCACCACAGCTTCTGTACTAGACTCCTTTTGAGTCCCTCAAAAGTCTTGTGAGTGTGAGGGGCAGATATTATGTAGTTTTCTATACAAGAAAACTGAGATTCAGAAAATTTAACTAATTTGCTCAATGTCACAGAGCTAGAAAATGTAAGAGATCTGAGTTCAAGCGCTCTGATTCCAAATCCCTCATGTTTCTTTCTCTACCTGAGTGAGAGTGCAAATGTCTGGCCGCGTGATATCACTAAAGGAAAAAACAAGAAAAACTCACTGCTGTTGAGTTGTTTTCAACTCATAGTGATCCCTTCTTGGGTTTTCTGAGGCAGTATCTCTACAGAAGTAGATTGCCCAATCTTCCTTCTGAGAAGTGGATGGTGAGTTTGAACCACCAGCCTTCTGGTTAGCAGTCACATGCCTTAGGCACTATACCACTAGGCTATAGTATACCCTAAAGAAAATTTCCCTGTTTTGTCATCTCTATCTTCAACATCAGGTACAGAATCTGGCACAACATGAATGCTTAAATAAATATTGCTGAATGAATTGGTTGTGTGAATCAGATAATAAAAGGACATTTTGAAATAACTTCAAGTGCTAGCAAGAAGATACTGCTAATGTGTAAAAGAGAGCTGTAGATTTAAACAAAGATTATCAGGTAGTGTAGTGGTTAAGGCATCTGGCTGATAACCAAAGGTCAGTGGTTCAAACCCACTAGCCGCTCCATGGAAGAAAGATGAGGCAGTCTGTTTCTGCAAGGATTTATAGGTTTGGAAATTCAATGGGGGCCACTATGAATTGGAACTGACTAGTTGACAGGGTGTTTGGTTTGGTTTTAACATCAAAGCCTTCAAAAAGCTAAATTAAGATCAACCTGAGACATGAAATAATAGATTTTGGATGAGATAAGTATATTTGTAGAAAGAAACAACCCCACACAATATAAATTGTGATGTACAACTTTGTGAAGGTATAACTAGCATGTAATTAAGAAAGTTGAAACCAAATCTGTTGTATAATAGACTATCTGAAGAAGTAAGGGGTCTGCTCTGGCTTAAAACAAAACAAAACAAAAAAACCCTAGAAAAACAAACCCACTGCCAATGAGTCTATTCCAATGCATAGTGATCCTAGAGGACAGAGTAGAACTACCTCATAGAGTTTCAAAGGCTGTAAATGATTATGGAATCCAACTGACTGCTTTATCTTCTCTCTTGGAGCAGCTGGTGGTTGGAATAAGTGGAATACCTTAATCACTGAGCCACTAGAGCTTCCTTGGTCTGTCTTAGAATGTATAAAAGATGGGAAATTAAAAGGAAGAATTAATGTCTCCAGCACTACCAAGAAGAGTGCTCTGACCCACAACAATCTATAAAGAAATTAAAAAATTCCTCTATTTCTACTGTATTCTAATTTGAAGATGCATGTCATCCAAAAAAGGCAAAAGAACTGAAGCAAGAAGTCAAGGTAGTTTGAAAAATAAAGAAATGACAGAGAATATGATAATCAAAATATGCCAATTGGGAAAATGCTTTAGAATTTGGAAAGTGGTAAGAAGAGAGTGAAATTAGTAAATGTGAATTAGATATGATGTGAATTTGATGGGCTGATGGACAGTTTTATTTGATGATTTTTAAACCTGATTTGCAAGTCTGATGTAAGTATTTTAAAATTGTATCATATTAGTCAAGAGCGAGAATTAGACATATTAGGAAAATGGAATCCTTTTATCTTTGAAATATTTTGATCTTGGTTGTTGAAGTTTCAAATATAAGAAGTTTCATTTCATTCATTACTGGAACTGCGTTAAATTTTAGGCACTGAGATGTTGATTGTCTTTGTCCTCTTTTTCCTCTGATCCTTACCTACCTTTCCCCCTGCCCTCCTCCAAGGGAGGCAAATATCTGGCCGAGTGATATCACTGAAAAAAAAACAAACAAACAAAAAACAAACTCATTGATGTTGAGTTGATTTCAACTCATAGTGACCCCTTCTTGGGTTTTCCGAGGCAGTATCTCTGGTTGGGCAATCTACTTCTGTAGTGATACTGCCTCGGAAACCCAAGGAGAAGTCGCTATGAGTGTGGTCCGACCCAATGGCACACAACAACAACAACAACAACATCTCTATAGAAGTAGATTGCCCAATCTTCCTTCTGAGGAAGTTATTCTACACTAAACTCTCCCACTTAAAGTCCTTTCACCCAACCAGCTATTCATGGTTTTGACCTTGCCTCTCTATCTTTGCCCAGTCTTCATTCTTTTATTTAATACATGTTTATATAACATATATTGTGTACCAGGTACTATTCTGAGTGCTTTACAAATATGAACCCAATGAATCTGTAAGCCATGGTCTTTTCAATAGCCTCATATGCATGTGAAAGCTGGATAATAAATAAGTAAGACCACAGAAGAACTGATGCATTTGAATTGTGGTGTTGGGGAAGAATATTGAAAATTCCATGGACTGCCGGAAGAACAAATAAATCTGTCTTGGAAGGAGTACAGGCAGAATGCTCCTTAGAAGCAATGACTGTCTCTCAGATTTTGGTCATATTATCAGAAGGGACCAGTCCCTAGAGAAGGATATCGCGCTTGTTACATTAGAGGGCCAGAAAAAGATGGGAAGTCCCTCAATGATATGAATTGACCCAGAGGCTGCAACAATGGGCTTAAGCATAGCAAGGATTGTGAGGATGGCACAGGACTGAGCAGTGTTTCATTTTGTTCTGAGTCTCCACGAGTCAAAACTGACTCAATGGCACCTGATAACATCAAGTAGGTACTAGCATCATCTTCACTTGTACATGGGAAAACTGGAAAAGTTAAACAACTTGCAGTTTGTGAGTGGCCAGGCCAGGAGTTGAAGCCAGGAAGTCGGGCTTCATTCAGGGTCTGTGCTCCTCACTACTCTCTGCCTCCTGCCTTGACCTTTAGCATCTTGGGAGTATAGTAACAATCTGATATTATTGAGACATTGGAAGAGGTTTAACTCTAGATGTTTCCGATCTTACATCACTTTTTTAAAAGCCTGAAGTTTTAAAATATTTCTAGGCTTTTGAGAAGTCTTTATTAATTATATATTCTGACTAAATATTTTTTAAAAGAATGTCTTTTAAGAAAACAAATAATATACCCTAAAACCTTGCAAAGAAACAGTAAACAAAAGTCTAATTATTTTTACTTAGCCTAAAATAATGTTCCACTAGATATCTCAGGAGAATTAAAAGGCATTTTCAATGGTAAACATTCCTATCATGATAAAACCAACCAACTAAACAAACAAGAACAAACCATTGCTGTTGAGTGAATTCTGGCTCATCGTGATCCTATAGGACAGAGTAGAACTGCCCCATAGGGTTTCCAAGGCTTTAAGTCTCTACAGAAGCATACTGCCACAACTTTCTCCTGCACAGTAGCTGGTGGGTTTGAACCACTGACCTTTTGGTTAACAGCCAAGTGCTTAACCACTGTGACACCAGGCCTCCTTCCTATCATGATAAGAACAGAAAGAAAATAAAGCAGAAATACCTCACAGAGAGGCCAAAGCAGCGTTCAAAGCTATGTATAGAAAGAATGACATCAAGTCACTACAGGATTATTCGGACAGCAAGATTTAATTGAATGAAAAGCGTGAATTAGATATAGTGGCATAATTGGTAAAGATCTTGCTCATGTAAGGTGAAAGAATGAATGAACTCATTGCTGTCAAGTCAGATCCAACTCATAGCAACTCCTCCTTGGGTTTCCAAGGCAATATCATTACGGAAGTAGATTGCCCAATCTTCCTTTCGAAGAGTGGCTGGTGGGTTTGAACCACCAGCCTTCTGGTAGCCGTCAAATGCCTTAGGCATTATGCCACCAAAACTCCCTCATGTAAGGCAGTGTTAATTAAAATGGCTTGAAGTTATAGTTCAATTATTTTCATTAACTATACGTTCAGTGTCTAGGGTATGCCAAGCACTAATCTATGTGTTGGGAATATAGCAGTGAACAAACAAGTCAAAATCGCAGACTCATGGAGCCTATGTTCTAGTGAGTTCCATGAGAGTTCTGACCACATGTGTGTGAACATAGCTAAGTTGTGAGAACTAAACTAAGACATTAAATATTTAAAACAAGCAAACAATAATACAAAATTCAACCAATAGATATATCTTTCCTTGGGGGAGAATAAGCTTAGAGAATAATATATACTCAAAGTTATTTGATTAGAAATTTTGTCAACTGAAAAGCTCTAGACAGTGAATTGTTCAATATTTCAATCTAATAAATATCACAAGTGCTGGAAAAGGATAGCAAGTGATGCTAAAGGATGTTGGAAATGTATTGGATGGACTTGTTGGAAGAGAAGAAAATAATAAGGAGATCTAAAGTCAGGAGGAAAGGAAGTGAAGAAGAGACGCAAGACCATAGAATGCACTGGATGGTTATGAATGAAGGGACTTGCATAATGGGGAATCTAATAATGACAACAGTTCCTGAAAAGCCAACTGTCCAAAGTGAGAGGTCAAAGTAACTATATATTCATCTCATTACCTTTTGCAAATAACCTAAATTTTGAAAACAGATAAAAAGCATTTTTATTTTCTAAGATGAGTTTTCAATATTGAGAAGTGGGTATAAGTTACATAGAAAGACCCAGACAGATTTGTTTTCCTGATGCCACATAGAAGCCAGAATGCAATTATAGTCCACTTTTGGAAACTTACATGACTTTCTCCTTTCTTGGTCTGTTTAATGTGAGTTTTATCATACACAGCCCCAATTGTCCTTAATGGTTTGAACACACATACCTGGCTCTAGAAGATTGAGTCTGGAATATTCAGTTACTGAAGAGAAACCTTTAGGGGGACTCATGTCTGCAGACCAAGGCTTAGATGTTGTAAATAAGAGAATTAAAATTATCATTTTTTTAGTGGAGATTTGTTACTGGCAATCATCTGATTATCAAATAATGCATGTTTCAACTCATTGCTGTACCAACATCCATCCAGTACCCAAATCTGGGTACTGTTTACTCCTAAATTAGAAAACCCTAAAAGAACATTTAAGCTGGAATGTAAACTAAAGAGCCATGTATTTTGATGACAGAAATACTTCGATTTAACTTTTAACAGGAAGGATATGGTATACTCAAAGATTTGCAGACTATTTCATTTTTAAGGCTTGAAGACAGTTTAAAAAATCCTAAATTTTACTTCCGTAGTGATACCGCCTTGGAAACCCAAGGAGGGGTTGCTATGAGTCAGACCCGACTTGATGGCAGTGTGTTACGTTACACAGTGGTTAAGAGGTGGGCTGCTAACCAAAAGGTTGTCAGTTTGAACCTACCAGCCTCTTCACAGGTGAAAGATATGCCTGTCTGCTTTCATACAGATTATAGCCTTGGAAACCCTATGGGGCAATTCTATTCTGTTCTGTTTTGTCTCCATGTGTTAGAATTGACTCAAAGACAAAATTTATTTTAAAAAGAGGTAATTCTTAAAACAACCCTTTCAGATTTCTGCATATTTAATGGTGCAAGAATGATATGATACCAGCCTTTCTTTGATTCCCTTTTATATGTGGGCATATTCCTACGAGAGGCCCTTCTTTGAGACTTCTGTTTATCAAAATCTAATCTGTCTACCGAGTCCATCGGTAACACTGTTTGACGAATTAACTGAGTTTCCTAATTCCTGAAACTGAATATATCACACTTACAAAATCCTAGGATGTTGTGACTTATTGTTCCTAAAGTGGTCATTTTCTGCCTTGCTCTTGTAGTTCTTTGGTAGCCTGTGTCATGTGCTAGAATGTGGGTTCTTTGAGGGAAGGGCTCAGGTCCTAATCATTCTGCCCTCTCATCTGTAGCGCTCAACAGAATGTTTTGTATGTTGCTGGGAATCCAAAATGTTGAGAAAGTAAGTTAATGAATAAGTGAGTATAAGTTTACTTATACAACACAACTTGGTAAAAAAACAAAGAATTTTGAAGGGAAAACTGTTGAGGACAATCAACTAGGTCAGCAGACCAGCTAATCACATGACCTTGAGCAAAAGAGGCCATTTCCCTGAGCCCTAGTCTCCTCTTTTGTGAAGTGAGGGAATTGGGCAAGATTAACTGAAAGGTTCTTATGACTTTGAAAATTCTATTGCTCTGGGTCACAATGAAGCAATGATAATGAGTGAATTTTATGATGTCAAATGGGGAAGTTACCACTAGCTACCATTCCTGCCTGTAAAGAGATTCAACTGCTATTTAATCTATTAAATGTAAGCCCCAGTTCTGCAAGGTGATATGGAGGTGACGCGATATGGAGGTGACAAAATAGGGCACACGCAAAATGCTATGGGTCCAATCTAGTTCTTGGTGATTAGCTCATGTCATCATCTCCTGCACCAGGACTATCTGATTACTTAGCAAGTAACTGAGGAAAGACACCCGTTCTTTGCTACTGAACTGAAAGACTGTGTGAAAGTAATTTCACTGTCAAGCAGAAGGACTAGTTTCTCTTCAACCATGCCCCTTCTCATGCTTCCAGATTGACAGCAGCTGTCTTTATGGCAGTGTATGAGGAACACTAAGCAGAGCAGAGAAATAGGATCTAGACAATTTTAATTAGAAGTCATCAGAATTTGAAAATTTTAATTATTAGGAATACAATGATCAAATAATGAAAAAGAAGCATTTCCATGCATTAACTCATTTAGTCTTCACACAATATGTAATCTTGTTAACTTCACTTTATTGATGAGGAATCTAACACTTATTTGGAAGCAGTGACTTGCTCAAGGAATCTAGCTAGGAAGAATTCACCCTCTGCCCATTATACTGCTGCACGTGACCTCTCTAATAGCATAAATGTGCAGGTGAAGTTCTCTTTGTTAAAGAAAGAAAGGAAAAGAAAAAAGAAATGAGTAGGACCATATTTTAAGTAATTGCCAAATATTTATATCTTAATAAGTCAGATGTTCATTTTTTACTTTTGAAATATAATTCCACTTATAGACACACATATACACACCTATCATCTCTAACCTAGATTATTGAAATAGCCTCACAACTTATCTTCTTTCTACTTTTGACATCCTACAATGTATTCTCTAAACAGCAAACCAGAGGTTTGAGAGCTGGCTGCTACGAGTTACATCACCAATACGGTGAAAACCTTTTATGCCTTTTCATTCTTACAGGTATTCTTTCCCAGTATGCAGTAGGAATGCTATATTCTATTGTCAGTGGAGAGATTTTGGAGGGAAAATATCTGTGGCAAGATTTCAAATTTTCTTTAATGATTTTCATTTCAAAAAAATAATCAAATTATCCTCAAACTCTCCCAACTGAGTGTTAAAACAAGAGATCCACTGGCCCCGAGATAGTACCAGTTTTAGGTGGGGCAAGAAAGGGTCAGCCCTTGGACATCTTTTGTTTATCTACACTCACTCCCTGGTGATCCATGGAGTCTCACAGATGGCGCAGTTACCATCTGTATGCTGACAATTTCCACATTTATATTTCTAGCCTGAACCTCCCCCCTGAACACTGTACTTGCATATATAACTTCTTCCTGTGCTCCACCATGCGTACCCTACAACTACTAAACGTTTCCACATGGAAATCTAAGAAAACAAACCCACTGCCATTAGGCTAATTCTGATTCATAGCGACCCTATAGGACAGAGTAGAACTGCCCCCATAGAGTTTCCAAGGTTATAAATCTTTATAGAAGCAAACTGCCACATCTTCTTTTCCTGCAGAGTGGCTGATGGGTTCAAACCACTGACTAGGAGCTTTAACCACTGCATCATTAGGGCTCCTTTGGATATCTAATAGGTACCTCATATGTACAGGTCTGACTTCTAACTCCCAGTTCTCCCAATTCTTTCCTCTTGTAGGCTTCCCTATTTCAGGAAATAGTAGTTGCTGGGGGCGAACACTTTGGGATCATTCTCATGTCCACTCTTTTAACTCCATATTCACTCCTTTGGCAAAACCTGTCAGCTCTAGTTTCAACATACATCCACCTCTCCTCACTTTCACTGCTACTAACCTGGTTTAAGGAGCTCTGGTAGTGTAGTACCTAAGGCACTTGACTGCTAACCAAAAGGCTGGTGGTTCAAACCCACCAGCCACTCCTCAGAAGGAAAGTTGGGCAATCTACTTCTGTAGTGATACCGCCTCGGAAACCCAAGTAGGGGTTGCTATGAGTCAGGTCTGACTTGACAGCACATAACAACAACAACCTGGTTTGAATCACTATCTTCTTTAACCTGGGTTATTACCATAGCCTTTCAACTAGTCAACTAGTCTTCATTTTACTTTTCCACCCTACAATCTATTCTCTACCCAGCGACCACAGTAATTTGTAAAAATATGTTGGATAATGTCACCATTGTGTTGAAAAATCATCAAAATGGAATTCACAGGAGCTCTGGTAGCATAGTGGCTAAAGCACTTGACTGCTAACCAGAAGGCTGGCGGTTCAAACCCACCAGCCACTCCTCGGAAGGAAGGTTG
>NW_006921791.1:2865429-2871910 GCF_000298275.1 Orycteropus afer afer
AGAATGGCCAGACTTCGTCTCACCTATTTTGGTCATGTTGTAAGAAGGGACCATTCCCTGGAGAAGGATGTCATGCTTGGTAGGGTGGAGGGTTGACGAAAGAGGGGGAGGCCTTCAAGGAGATGGATTGATACGGTGGCTGCAATGATGGGCTCAAGTATAGCAGGGATTGTGGGGCTGGCGCGGGATCGGGCAGTGTTTCGTTCTGCTGTGCATGGGGTCGCTTTGTGTCGGAAACAACTCAACGGCACTTAACAACAACAACAACAACCTACTTTCTCAATTTCCTGAAATGGACAGATATTAGAAAAATAATTTAAAAAATCCTTTCCTGATTAATAATAATTATCAGCAATTTTTTTCTCCAAACTTACTTTCCAAAAGTCAGCCATTGAAAACCCTATGGAGCACAGTTCTGTGCTGATACACATGGGGTTGCATGAATTGGAACTTTTTTTTTACCTAAAATGATACATATGGGCTCATAGTATATGATTTTATATATGATATATACATTTACTTAATCAAATGAAAGTACACAATAAAATGACATCACTAGTTGACCACAGTAGGATAATATGATGAACAAGAGGTGAGCAAATGAGAAATAACCATTCGTAGACCTGTAATAGGGAACACAGGAGAAGGGAAGCAGTGGGGTGGGGGCCAGTTCAAAGAAACATAGTACAATACATGTAAGCATTAAAGTTAGCATTGGGTTCCTCTTTATTGGCCCTTAGATTTAAAATTAGCTAAAACAAGACACCTATTTGTATCCTAAATTCTAAAGCATGCATTATAATGACATCTTTAGAATTCAGACTTAACAATAATTGGAAAAGGGGAAATGCTGAAGTTGATCTCTGGGTAGCAAACTTTCTTTATAGGTAAGCTAATTAATGGGTAAGCAGGCTTGAAAGAGAATACTCAAAATACTGTGGAAAACAGACTTCTAAGAACTTTTAACAGCTCTAATTACTAATAATGTATATGCTAATTATGTCAGGTTTATTTAGCCTGTAAAGTAGGTGGCCTAATGACCCCTATTTGATGACACCTTGTTAATCAAATCTGAATTTCTGTACATACTTGAAGGTAATAAAGTTGAATATCTTTTAAAAATAACATAATTAAGACCTTCCACTAACTTACATTGAATACTACTCTAATGGTCCTACATAGTGAAGTCTCCATTTATTGTACAATACACATGCAAAGATACTACTCTGAAACAGAACACTGTGAGAATTATGTCATATTATTTCAGAATTATGTCAATTATTGACATAATGAGAATTATGTCAATGATTTCAGCTCTATTTTGTCTACAAACTACATTCAATGAAAAAAAGAGAAGAGTATGCAACTATAAAAGGAATAACCTATTTGTCAGTGGCTTAATGATGTGACAAATAGGTTCAGGACTCATACACTAAAAAAACCATACACTTTTGAGTAGCCGGAATAAAATACCTCTGATTGCTTATTAAAATGTGATTAAAATATGAAGAATACTATAAGTGATTTCTAAGGCTCTACAAGGCATCACCCAATATGGTAGTCACTTAATGTCATTGTTACTGGGTGCCATTGAATCGACTGCAAGTCATAATGATCGCATGTGCCAGAGTAGTTCTGCCTCAAAGAGTTTCCTTGGCTGAAATCTTTATGGGAGCAGATCACCAGGCGTTTTTGCAGAGGAGCAGCTGAGTGGGGTTTGAATAGGTGGAGTTAGCAGCGGAGCAGCACTGAAACATTGTGTCACCAGGGCTCCTTAGTCACTTGATAGATGTGGCTATTTAATTTAAATTAGAATTTATTAAATTAAGTACAATTAAAAACTTAGTTCTTCCAATGCAAATTTCAAGTACTCAATAACTCTATGTGGCTAGTGGTTACGGTATTGGATAGTGCAGCCATAGAACATTTCCATCATTATAGAAAGTTCTGTTAGACAGCACTGCTGGTATTCATTTCTTAAAGCTACAATTATATTTTAATTTTTATTATTAGGTAATAGTTTCACTAATTTTTTTTTTCTTAAAAAGTATCTGATAAGAGCATTCTACCTTCTTTCTTTCATTTTATACTATTCTCAAGTTCTCTTTGAAGGGTAGAACAGGATCTCCCTATCTATTCATCGTAAATAGCAAACAAAATGAAACAAATCAACCAGATAAGCACTTATACAACCAAGAGGCTCTTAAAATGTAGGTAATTAAATGGAACCCTACTAGTGCCAGGCATACTTTCCCATTAACTCATTGCCATGAGTCAATTTTGACTCACAAGGACCCCGTAGGGTAAAATTGCCCCATAGGGTTTCCAAGGCTGTAAATCTTTATGGAAGCAGACTGCCTTGTCTTTCTTCCGTGGATGGGCTGGTGGGCTTGAACCACTAATCTTTTGGTTAGGAGTTGAGCACTTAACCACTGCACTACCAGGGCTTCTGAGGGACACTATAAAAGGCAAACATAACATAATAGATGAGATGTAACTTTCCTTTAATTGTCACTCCTGGAAAATCTTATATTTTAAAACCAAAACCCACTGCCATGGAGTAGATTCTGACTCACAGCAATGCCATAGGACAGGGTAGAACAGGCTCGTAGGTTTTCCATGGCTGTATATCTTCATAGAAGTAGATTGTCTTATCTTTCTCCTGCTAAGCGGCTGGTAGGTTCAAACTGCCAACCTTTTGGTTAGCAGCCAAATATTTTAGCCACTGCACCAGCAGAACAACTATATCATGTTTAGAAATAAATATTTAGATAGGCTAAAATTGCAGATGCTGTTTATAAGGGTGTCTACTCTCTAGCTTCTTTTCTGTTTTCTTCAAGGGTTTCATTTTACTTGGATCCTCAATCAACACCCATGGAAGCAGCCGTCAAGAAATCAAATGGCCTATTGCATTGGGCAAATCTGCAAAAGGCCTCTTTAAAGCGTTAAAGAACAAAGATGTGACTTTGTGGATCAAGGGGCACCTGACCCAAGCTATTGTCTTTTCAATAGCCTCATATGCTTTGGAAAGCTGGACAGTGAATAAGGAAGACTGCAGAAGAATTGATGCCTTTGAATTGTGGTGTTGGTGAAGAATATTGAATAAACCACTAACTGCCAGAAAAATGAAAACAAATCTGTCTTGGAAGAAGTGCAGCCAGAATGCTCCTTAGAAGTGAGAATGGCCAGACTTTGTCTCTCAGACTTTGGTCATGTTATCAGGACCAGTCCCTGGAGAAGGAGATCATGCTTGGTAAAGCAGAGGGTCAGTGCCAAAGGGGAAGGCCCTCAACAAGATGAATTGATAAGCGTTGGACTGACAGTGGCTGCAGCAATGAGCTCAAGCATGGCAATGATTGTGAGGATGGCATAGGACCAGGCAGCATTTCATTCTGTTGTACATAGGGTCCCTAAGAGATGGAACCCACTTGATGGCACCTAAAAACAAAAACAACTCTCTAGCTTTCCGTACTCCACCAACTAACCCTTTAATCCGTTCACCATCTTTACAGTCTGGAAGAAGGCATGAGAGCTGAGGGCTGTCACTGCTCATATTGCCCTGACTGATCTGCAGGGACCTGTCCACAGAACCATTTTCTCTCCTGAAATTGCCAGGAAAAAATATCCTCCAAAATCCCTGTCAATAATTTCCCAAAGGGAACATCTACTTTATTTTCAATTTAGTTTATTTGGCTCCAGGGAATTATAAATTACTTAAGTGTTTACTAGATTAAAACTTCAAATTTGCAATGAAAAGCCGATGTAACCTAATCCTTACTGGTCAGACATTTCTAGCACAGAGGACTCTTTCTCTTTCAGCTCTGTGATCCTGGGACCTGATACAGACATGGAGTTCCCCCTTGGAGTTGATACCAGGTCATTTCTGAGAATCACCCCAGAGGAGCCAAGAATAAGATGAATAGAGGGTCAGAATTCCCAATAATTGAGGAGAGGCCAAATTTAATTAGATGTGATACAGGAGGAAAACTCAGACTATTTCAAATGTTTTATGAAAGGAAATGTGTTCCAGCTTAAAATCCTAGCCTCACAAAATACACTTTTAAAACTGTAGTACTTAATATTATAAGAAAAGGATAATTTTCATTTTGTTCATCATTGTCAAATAAGCTGTATACATTCAAAAAGGGTTACGAATTCAGAAACTAAGAAATTTATTCAAATAATTATATTCAAATAATTTCTATAGGATGAATTACTTTACACTTGATGACAAAGGATTTTTTAATTTGAAAATATTTATCTTCAATATCATACAGTAGTTTCTTATGTCTATTAAATGTTTTATAATTTCAAAATGTAAGAATTGAATGCTAAGAAATATTCTTTCATAAGAAAAATCTGCCTCATGGACTTATTCTGAAATTTAAATATTCCCCAAGTTTGTTATAATTAAAAAACAAACACAATGCCGCCTTTGACTGATATTTAGAAATTAACTTTAACTTCCATTCCTTAGGAACAACTCAGAGTGCCTCAGTCTCTAAGTTCAAGTACGATGTAGTCATTACAAATGCTTTATATGGCTTGCCATATGAATTGTTAAGTAGTAAAACTAATTTAGTCAGGAAGCTGGTAAATTTGATTGAAGCTGGTAAATTTGATTGAAGATAAAATAAAATATGAATGTCAATTGAATCCACCCTTTCTTTAAAAAATATATATATATGATTTTTCTTTGAGTGTGGTTAGCTAAGGTAAAATTCTTTGACCATAACAACTGATGAAGAAAGTATACATCTAGAAAGCTTTTAAATGAGACTTCAATCATTGTTACTCAGCTGATTGTTGATTAGAGAAACTTACCTACATTCATCATGTTTCATTTAGTGTTCTCTTTTTTTTAACTTTTTATTATGATTTGGGTGAAAGTTTACAGAGCAAATTGGTTTTCCATTCAACAATAAATTCACTTTTTATTTTGTGACATTGGCTGCAATCCCCACAATGTAACAGCACTCTTCCTGTTTCCTCCCTGTGCTTACTGATTTGATTCCTCCTTCTTTCCTATCCCTTCCTACCTTCTGAGTTTTATGCCTGGGCAAATGCTGCCTTTTTCATCTTGTGTGGTTGATTGCTCTAAGGAGTGCATACTTCCCTGGTGCCACTGTTCATCTTATAGGCCTGTCTGTCGTTTGGCTGAGAGTTGAGCAATCAGGGTGACAGATAACGAAATAGCAATGAAAAAATAAAAATTTTCATTTTCTACAAGTGATATGAAGATCAGATTTTCAAGGCAGACATTTACAGTGAATTGTTTAAATGCTTCATCTTGCCAACCAGAAAAAGTACTAAGGCGTATACTGTGAGAGAATATATGGTACAAAAAAATCTTACACTGAAAATAACTCGAACTTGCTTTCTAATATTGACTGCGATAAGCAATTGTTTTTAACATTGGCACCGCAGAATGAATCCATGACAATCACACTCAGCCATCTCTCTACCTCTTTCCAGGAAGTCTGTTTAGCTCCCTCTCTCTCTTCACTTCCTAAACTTGATGATTGATCAGAAATCAAGTTTTGCTCTTTTTCCTTCCCAAACCTTTCTTAAATTCATCCCCTAGGCCCACTGCCCTGCCTTATTTCAAACTCCCAGATGTTTTAACCTATAATAACACTATCTGTAGCTTCCTTTCTGAGTCAATTTATGTTCTATTTCTGTTGTTTTTGTTGTCGGCTGAACAGTTGATTAGAACTCATAGTGACCCTCAAAACTGACTGCCGTTGAGATGATTTGACTCATAGAGACCCTTCCTTGGGTTTCTGAGGCAGTATCTCTATGGAAGTAGGTTGCCCATTCTTCCTTCTGAGGAGTGGCTGGTGGGTTTCAACCACCAGGCTTCTGGTTAGCAGTCAAATGTCTTAGGCACTATACCACCAGCAGCCATTTGCAATGAACTGAGCTCATTCCACCCTGCATCTCTATGCACAGGCCCTCTCCCTCACCTAATGTTAGGTCAACTGCAACCATCTTTCTAGCTTAACCTCTTTACATGTTAGAAGCTTTACTGATTATTGATCACTTTCCCCTGCTCCAATTGCAATAAGCCTGTTTGTGTCTCCTCTTTGCTTATATGTTCTTAGAATCTCTCTTTCTCTCTGTTCCCTGTGTGTGCCTGTCCTCTCCCTCCCCCTTTTATCTGCTTTAATTTATTAATTGATCGTGAATTCCTTGGGGAAAGACACTGTGAATTATTATTTCTGGGTTTGAATTGTGGTGTTGGTGAAGAATATTGAATAAACCACTAACTGCCAGAAAAATGAAAACAGATCTGTCCTGGAGGAAGTGCAGCCAGAATGCTCCTTGGAAGCAAGAATGGCCAGACTTCGTCTCACCTATTTTGGTCATGTTGTAAGAAGAGACCATTCCCTGGAGAAGGATGTCATGCTTGGTAGGGTGGAGGGTCGACGAAAGAGGGGGAGGCCTTCAAGGAGATGGATTGATACGGTGGCTGCGATGA
>NW_006921791.1:2872010-2873213 GCF_000298275.1 Orycteropus afer afer
AACAACAACAACAACAACAACAGCATGGTCTATAAGCCCTTACCAGATTTGGTCCCCTCCTGCTCCTCTGCTTCATTAGTCCTGTAAACCTTCCCAGCCCCTCCTTTACTGACCTATTTGGTGTTCCTCTAGGTGTCTGTCACTTCAGGGATTGTACACTTACTGTTTTCTTTGCTTAAAATGCATTTCTATAGATATCTGCCTGACTTGCTTCCTTATTTACTTCAGAAAGTAATGGGAGGATAGAGAACAGAGCAGAGCTTCCATAACAACTAAACCAAATCAAAATCATTGCATTGAGTGGATTCTGACTCATAGAGACCCCCACTGGATTTCTAAAGCTATAAATCTTAATGCAAACATACTGCCTCATCTTTGTCCTGCAGAGTTGCTGGTGGATTTGAACCACTGACCTTTTTGTTAGCAGCCAAAATGTCTTAGGGTTTCAAATGTTAATCACATTAAAAATATAAGACCTTTGCCTACTGCTATCTTAAAACTTAGATAAAAAATTTCAGTTATTAGGGCTTTAAAATAAATACAATAAGGAGCTCTTGTGGCATAGTGGCATTTAGCTGCTAACTCCAAGGTCTGTAGTTCAAAGCCACCAGCTACTCCGAGCGAGGAAGATGAAGCAATTTACTTTTGTAAGGATTTACAGCCTTGGAAACCCAATGGAGTTCTCTATGAGTTAGAATCGACTTGATGGCAGGAGATTTATAACATATAATGACAATTTACAAAGTGCTTTCACATCTATGATATATGTATGATCCTCTTAATACTGTAAGGAGATTGGCATTATTGAACTTTACAGATGAGTACTATGTCATCATACATGATAACTGTTTCAAAATGCCTAGATTCGTGGTGTTGGGGAATTTTAGTTGTTGTTTTGTTTACTGTGGTGGAAGCTAAAATTTTTTTCAGAAATATTATGCAGCTACTAAAATATGAATATGCAATTTATATGTTAGGCAAAAAAAAAAAAAACCCAAAAAAAAACAGGCTTCGAAATTATAGATACATTGTGAGTAATCAAAGTGTTACCATATCTGTTAGTGTGGTGGAATTAGAATTTTTTTTCCCCCTACTTGAGCGGAGAATCGCTAAAGCAAATGGAAGAAATTAAAAAGTAAAAGAGCTGAACAGAAGATTTCAAAGAGCAGCTCGAGTAGACAAAGCCAATTACTATAATGAAAT
>NW_006921791.1:2880668-2895813 GCF_000298275.1 Orycteropus afer afer
TAAGGAGCTCTGGTAGCATAGTGCCTAAGGCATTTGGCTGCTAACCAGAAGGCTGGTGGTTCAAACTCACCAGCTACTCTTCGGATGGAAGTTTGGGCGATCTATTTCCATAGTGATACCACCTCAGAAACCCAAGGAGGGGTCTCTATGAATGGGATCCGACTCCACAGCAGTGAGTTTGTTTTTTGGTTCTATTAGGTATTTTTGAAATAAAAGAATGAAACTTTACTCAGCTTATTGTTTCTCTGAAAATATGCTCTCATGGTCTGTGATCTAATCTGGTAAGTCAATGAGTTTAGTAAGTTTCCAAATTGTCCCTTCTTTCAAAGAAGAGGGAACTCTGGTGTCTTAGTGCCTAAGATATTTGACTGCTAACCAGAAGGCTGGTCATTCAAACCCACCAGCCATTCCTCAGGATATTGCCCTGGAAACCCAAGGAGGGGTCGCTATGAGTCGGATCCGACTCCACAGCAGTGAGTTTGGATTGATTTTTCTTTTCCACAGAAGAGGACTGGGGATATGAATGCACAGATGTAAAAACTATGTGGACATGAAAATCCTTGGTGAGCTTTTGATGAGTGCATTAAATAATACCAATACACCAAACTGTGACCATTAAATGCAAAAATATTTTATATTAAAGTACACAAAAGAGTGCACACACACTGTAAAAACTCACAAGGAAGAAATCAGTAGACAACTCCACTACTGTCTTTAGAAAGATTTTCCAATCATCCTAAAAAGTGGTAAGTGTAGCAGTATCTTTGTATTTTTTCTTTTGTTTTGTTTGTTTGTTTTTCATTAAAGGGATTGATATATGCAAACTTTTACAAAGCTAGAGGCTCAAGTTTTTTTGGGGAATTCAAATTATTGTTGCATTGACATCATGATAAATAGTGGATACATAGTTATTCAGTAAATATTAAATTAATTTAGCATTTTCTTCTTTGGTTAACATTTTCAGAAGCCATAACAATTTAAAAGGAAATAGGGAATTTTTGTACATAAACATTGTTAGTAATAACGTGTAATGAATGTTTGTTATATACCAGGCAATGTGGGAAGTGCTTTATGTGGATTGTTATATTTAATCTTTAAGATAATTCTAGATGGTAGGCATCATTACTATCCCTATATCACAGATAAGGGAGCTGAGGCATAGAGAAGTCAAATAACATGCCCAAGAAGTTAAATAATAACATAACTAGGGCACAGCAGAGTCTACACTTGAACCTATGCCCTCTGGCCTTGGAGCCTAGACTTTGTATTTTCTTTTGCACAAAGAATCTCTTCATGAAAAATAGTGTATTTTAATCATTAAAGTTAAATCCAGGAGCTCTGGTAGTGTGGTGCCTAAGGCACTTGACTGCTAATCAGAAGGCTGACAGTTCAAACCTACCAGCCACTCCTTAGAAGGAAGGTTGGGCAATCTACTTCCGTGATACTGCCTTGGAAACCCAAGGAGGGGTCGCTATGAGTCGCTGACTCAATGGCAAATAACAACAACAACAAACTTAAATTAAGTCCCCTCTCTCCTTCCTTTCATTGCATGATTCTGATTGTTTACTCTGTGAGTTTTACCATAACCTGCATGAATTCTTTGAAGATTTGTTGTTGTTGTTGTTATGTGCCATCGAGTCGGCCCCGACTCATAGCGACCCCTCCTTGGGTTTCCGAGGCAGTATCACTACGGAAGTAGGATTGCCCAACCTTCCTTCCGAGGAGTGGCTGGTGGGTTTGAACCGCCAGCCGTCTGGTTAGCAGGCAAGTGTCTTAGCCACTATGCTACCAGAGCTCCCTCTTGAAGATAGTGGGGAATAAACCAATCAACAAACCAACCTATCTACCTATCTAAACTGCATTCATATATTGCTAGGGAGCATTATATATGTTTTGTAAAGCAAATAATATCTTTATAAAGTGAATTACTACACTGAAATTTCATTTGTTTTTGGTTTGTATGGCTGTGATTAAAATATAACCCAAAACATACAGCTAAGACTCTCTCTTAATAATCCGGGGCTAATGTCTATCATTAGAAGGAGAAGAAAACAGGAAGATTCATTGTAGGGATCTTGTTAAAAACAAACAAACAAACAAACAAACAAAACCAATCAACCAAGACACTCTTGTGAGATATGGCCAGTGGTCAGTACATATTTTGCCCAAACTTCATTTTCCTCCCCACTTTTAACAAGTTCCTTTCAACAAGACACAGTGAGGCTCACAGTGATATGCTCACAATGGCAGTACTGATACACTTCAGAAACAGAAGACAAATCAAAGGTTTTTCTGGTTAACTTTCCTTTTCTATGAATTTCAATGGACCAAGGCACTCTATTTCCCTAATTTTAGCTTAACTTTATTTATTATTTGTTTGTATATTCATTTGTTTATATATGTGTATGCGTGTGTGTGTTGTTTGAGTAAGAATTTTAGAATTTTTACTACATTGTGGTAAACTACGTTAAGCCAAAACTAAAAAAACTCACTGCCATCGAGTTGATTCTGATTGATGGTGACATCTTTTGGGTTTCCGAGGCAGTAAATCTTTACAGAAGTAGATTGCCAGTCTTCTTTCCGTGGAGTGGGTGGTGGGTTTGAACCATCAACCTTCTGGTTAGCAGTCAAATACCTTAGGCACTAGGCCACCAGAGCTCCTTATTTTAAACCAGTCCTATTTATTATGATAAAATAAAAATATATCTTCTATAAGCTGTATATCTTAGGAACATTTTAAAAAATGCTGTAGTGGAAATTTCATAAATCTTTTAGAGATGTTGAAATCTAAATGGTACAAGTAGGTTCTCTCCAGAGCAAGGAAAAAAAAATCATTCGGCTGATGGTGAGAAATTCATGTAACAGTTTTCTACAAGTGATGTTGACAACATTGACTCTGGCTTAGTCCCTGGAAGTTTTGATATTAATGGCCCTGGTCCCTGGTCACCAATTTAATACTCTGTGTGGGTTTTATGAAAATATCATGAGACCAAATATTGGGAGCTTCAGAAAAAAAAAAAGGCATGTTCATTTATGTGATTGCTTTTCGTTGTTAGTTGCCATTTAGCCCATTGAAACTTGGGGACCCCATGTTTGCAGAATGGAACTGCTCCACAGGGTTCCCAAGGCCGTGCCCTTTCAGAAGCAGATCACCAGGCCTGTCTCCTGAGGAGCGTCTGGGCAAGTTTGAATTGGAAACCTTTCAGCTAATGGTTGAGTGCTTAACGGTTTGTGGAATCCAAGAACACCTTACCTGGTTATTAAAAAAAAGAAAATGCACCAAACTCACAGCTTGGAGTCGGATCTGACTCACAGCGATCCCTCTTTGAGTTTCCAAGGCGGTATCTCCACGGAAATAGATTGCCCAATCTTCCTTCTGAGGAGTGGCTGGTGGGTTTGAACTGCCAGCCTTCTGGTTAGCAGTCAAATGACAGGCACTATGCCACCAGAGCTCCTTTACCTGGTTATACCCAGAGTTAAATATAATCTTTAACTATCAGTTGCGGAACAACATACATGTAAACCTTGATGTTGTGGGAAAGGTATTTGGTGTAAGTTTTGTCACTGCCATTTATTGTCTGTGAATTTTAACTGAGTCTCCTAACCACTCTGTACCTCGGTTTCCACTATACCATCCCATCTTCTCTCACAAATGAATATTTTATCAAATGAGATAATCGACGCAAAAGCACTTTGTAATATGCCAAGTGCCTTACAAATGTGAAATATTTAATTACAATTAGGTTTCATTGTGAATTTGGGGAAGTCTCACTAGAGTTAACTAAATCTCAGTGATCTAGTCAGTATGCACTCAGAGTCCCAGTATATCATTTACATGCAAGTGTCTGTACACTTGAGAAGCCAGATGTTGACACTCTCATCCAGACATATTCATACTCATGCATGTAAATGGTCATATAAAGCACTGAGGCATTCTCAGGCAAGTGGGTTCAGTTGCAGAATGAGATTATTTTTCTAAATGAAATAAAAGTGTGTCAGTGGGAGGACACTTTGAAGTGAAAGATCATGTCTATACTCCACTCCTTCAATGTGGATGCTAGAATCCCACAATAACTTTCTGTCATAAAGGAGCTAAATTTACCAGAGGTCAACTCATTCTTCTGATAAGAATATACAGCTGTCTGTTAAAGAAACCAGACCTGAATAAGGGCAGTTGTAATTCAAAAGCCTGTGTGGATTTAATATTGTAAACTGTAAAAGGTAAGAGATTATAAAAATGAGGATTATTTCTAAGAACCTGATGTGCAGTAAAAGTGGATGAACTCTTGCAGCCTAAACAATGGAAACTGGAGGATGAGTTAAAGCTTTAGTAGATCCTGGGAAATAATCTTCCTGCCACGTGTATTAACTTTATAGTTGAAAAAAAAAAAAAAAAGCCATAGTAAATTCTAGAAATAAGTAGCCTTTAGCTAAAAGGAGTATCTTGGCCTATGTTCAAAATTTAATTCTTTGATTTAAAGTTTTCTTTAAAATAAATATTACCTGATTTTTAGAAAAAGGTTTATGGTAATGTGGTAAAAAATCTCTGAATGGTTAAACTAAAAATACCTAGGAAATACTCTTAGAGATGTAAGAATATATAAGAGAAAAATTTAAAGGACAGAGAGCCCTAAGTAAGTTCTCCCCTCAATAATGATTAAATCAAAGTTCAAATATTAAGAAATAAACACTGAAGCGTAGCTTTAAATTTCTTTTTGTGAAAGCACTTATACTCACTCCTCACTTATCAACATGATTAGGTCCCAAAGACTAGGACTTTATGCGAAAATTGCTGTTATGTGAAAATGAAGGATGACCACGTCAAGTTACAAAATGGAGAATGACTATATCATTACATAATTTCCAAATTACATCATTATATAATTGCCAAATTGCGTCTTACATAACTGCCAAACCACTGAGAATCATGGCCCAGCCAAGTTGACACATAACTTTGAACATCATAGCCAGTATTACTCTCTCCTTGTATCTTGGCATTGGTTACCATCAAATGTATGTTAGTTATGTTGCATATGTTGTTAATGCATGAAATAGTCAGATAGTGGAGTTTTTACTATTGTTATAAATCTGAAATGCTGGGTATCAGATTAGTCAATAAATGAGGAGTTACTGTTGTTGTTATGTGCCGTCGAGTCGGACCCGACTCATAGCAACCCCTCCTTGGGTTTCCGAGGCAGTATCACTATGGAAGTAGATTGCCCCATCTTCCTTCCGATGAGTGGCTGGTGGGTTTGAACGGCCAGCCTTCTGGTTAGCAGTCAAGTGTCTTAGCCACTATGCTACCAGAGTAGGTGTATACTAATGACTGAAATTATGACATTATAAGATAAAGATACTACTAATAAGGTGGTATCCAAATTTGCCTGATAAACATACAAATGGAAACCAATTTTCAGAGCTAATTGCTTCTGATGGAGGCCAGGTTTGATTTGGTTTAAATTGGTTACAGAGATGATCAAAAAACTTAGATTATCCCTTATCTACAACTTAAAAAAAATCTGGAAATAGGAATAATAATTCATAGCTGTGAGAATATGGTTCCTTTAAAAAGAAGCTGCCAATGATATAATTTGCAAGTTCTTTCAAGTTGCTACTTTTAGGTGAATCTAGCAAATGAAAAGTTAAGAGAAGATACTTCCCTTCAGAATTAGAGTTCACTTAAGCAGAATTCGTTCTCACCAAAAAAAAAATAAATAAATAAAAATCACTTTAATTTACACATTTTTATTCTTTTGATCTGAGTCTCAATGGATGGTACAATCAAGAATCCCCACAACACCCCTGTGAGGTAGGTTTGTAGAAGTTATATGCAATATTACTATTGACTCTACCTTAAAGCATCAACTTGAAAGGATCTGCAACTACAGGAGCTTTCTGAACTGTGGTTACTCCTGTCTGGACCTAGAAGTTTCAGTTTCACTATATGGAGCTTCTTACCTCAATTTTGAACCACTGAATTATGTTTTCTATATTAGATGGACTAAGGACAAGAGAAAGCAATAGTTTCAGAGTTTGAATAATATTCATGTATACATTAAATTTTAATACATTTTCAGTTTACATATTGTACATAAATAGACATAAAATTATCAAAATTTTTAAGAATATGCCTCATTTAATGCTCTGATTAAGAATCGAGCAAAATGTTATGTCAGTACATTTAAGAGTCTTGAGGATCCAAAGCCTATAGTTTATCTGGCAAAACATGTTGTCTTTTCCATGATCAAGAATGTCCTGTTAATGGCCAACTATCAAAATTCAGCATTAGGAATGGCAAAGGGAAAATTTCCAGTAAATTCCATTTGTTAGTTGATGCATAATGGAGAAATGCTCTCTCTTTTTTTTTTTTTTTTGAGATAATTGGGATCCACTTTCTAATATGCCTTTATGAAGGAGTAGAGAGTATTACATTGCTGAATGTATAGTGTGATTTCATTGTCTTAATCAGTAAGATATTTCTGTTGAAGCAATTGATCAAAGTTTTTTAAAAAAATACATAAAGAATAACTACTGGAAAGGACACTTGCATGAATTATCTGGAGAACTCTGTTGCAGATCTAAAAGGGACTAATCCAAGCTTCTATGCTTGGGAAAGCCACCCAACAGACCTGACTTAGATGAAAAGGTAACAGATGAGGAGTATCATCTATTAAAAGGTGAAAGAAAACGAAAAAGAAAAAGAAAAAAAAGACTATTCACAAAGGTTTCCTTAGTTTAGACAGACATGTCATCTAGTAAAAATTGGTAACAGAAACATTAGACTTTTTATAGTATAGGCAGTCCCTAGATTACGAACAAATTGCGTTAGTAAGTCTGGCTTTAAGTCAAATTTGTACGTTATGTTTGAACACTTAGGCATGGTTTTTACCTAACGTCACCTGGTCAAATGTTTGTCTTAGTACATTGTGTACCTTTATATGCATAAAAAATATTAAACACTTCCAGATACACTAAAACATCTTTAGCATAATAATACAGTAATAATAATAACAACAACAACAACAATAATAATGTTTTGATGCATGTCACAGAGTAGTGTCCAGTTATTTTTATGAACCATTGTATATACCTTGAATTTTTAATATAATAGGCTTTAAGGGGTTGGCTCATAACTACGGGTTATACATAAGTTGGATGTTTATAAGCCAGGGACTGCCTATAACCATTCAATTGAAATTCCTAGTTTTAAAGATTTATGAATAGAAATCAACCATTTCAGAAAACTGGTTAAGTTTTGATTTCCTAGAAAGAGTCAATCAAAACTGGATTTACTTTTTGCAAAGATAGGTTTAGAAATAAGTGAAGCTTTTAGATTAGCCCAAATTAGGAAAAGGCCATCTGCCCTCTGGAAGATAAGTTTGTATCTCCAGGAAGAGGTGGAAAGGAGGGAACTGATCAATCCTACACTATACCAGAAGGTGTGAAAGACAAACTGCCTCCCTCCAAAGATGCTGATGGTGAAGAGGACCATTAACTCATCTTCCAAGATGAAAAAAAGATAAGAAGAAAGCATTGAAACTGTAGAAATGGGACTGTTGAGCTCAGCAGGTTGGCTTAGAATTTGAGATCAACATACACTTCCAAGTCCAATGTCAACAGATGCAAATCAAGGAAAAATAAACCTGATAGAAAAATATTCTGTCTCTGGGGGCTTTGAGACACTAACCAGATAGAAACAATACTAGACGCAAGTTGTGCGAAGCCTATTTTCTTGTTTACAGCTGGCCTGATGGAACTGGAGATATGCCAAACTTTTGCAAAGTATTCCCCATCAAGAAATTCAAAGGAATGTTGCCATGTTCTGATGTGTTGGCCAAGTTCCAAGTGGAGTTAATCACGTTTAGATCATGAGGGAAATATGGCTTCATGCCATGAAAAAAAAGATGCCTTAACAAAGTGGGTTGAATTGTTCTTGCTAATGCTGTCCGTTTTGAGATTCTAAAAGCTATTTTGTCCATTAGGCACTGCTTTGGATGATGCTACTGACTTTAAAGCTGTTAAATAAGAGGATACCCTCCAGGTGTTTAAATTCCATGAAGATAACTCCAAGAGTCTTGTGACGAAAGTGCTAGTTCAGGAAGTCACTGAACATGAGCAGGTGATCTATGGCACTAGCGCCTTGAACAGGGATCCTGTAAAAAATGACATGGGTGTGAAACAAAGTCCTACACTTAGTGATAACCCTGGTCTATTGCAAAAGGGTTGGGGCATGGGAGGGGATAGGATAGTTGGGAAGGAATCAAATACAAGATTAAAAACAGCATTATCTTTACATTGCTAATAAAGCCTTTTCCAAACAAAATGAAAACCAAGTCATTTGATGTAATTATACTTTTAACATGTTGTATGTGGAAAAGATAAGTAAAGACCATGATTTTTTGACATTCTTGGTTCTCATCATGCTGTGAAACTTTCTTTCAAGTTGTCTGTCTTGCCCTTCTTTCTTTACACACACCTGAATGTCTACTTCAACTTGAGTACCTAAATTTTTAATGTATTTTCTATAACTTGTACCAATTTCTAAAACCTGTCTGGGAACTGAATATGGATGAATTGTCACAGTATCAACTGTGGTTCATGTGACTGTGCGTGTATAAGGGGTGTATACACACATACTCACATAAGCAAATGAGAAAAACAACAATACCTCAGATTGGGGGTATAAACATAGGTGATTTTACCATTTTGCCATATCTATGATTAAATTATAGGAAATGTTACAGCATAGAGGAAAGGGAAGTACTATCAGAATTATATGTGTGTATGTGTGTATTTTTGAATACCGTAACTATACAGATTAATGAGCTATGTCATCACTATCCTAAAGAGTATAAATAACTACAACCACAGTGTATTTAAGAAATTAGCTATTATAGTGGTAGATTTTTGTTATTAGTGCTATTTAGATAGTCATAATTTAAATAATCATATTAATCACAGATTTTTAAAAATGTCAACTTTTGACTTTTTAATTTTCAATCATTTCCTAAAAATATGAGTAACTTTCCACAATTTCCCTTCTATGTGCATGAATATCTGAAAAGAATATACTTTGGCTTTGGAGATTTAAGACAGAAAGGATATGATATGAAAGAACTAGAGAAAAATGACAGGGAAACAGGCAGAATGGGTTGCCCTGCAAAATGACTAAAATTATGAGGATACAACCACGTGTGCCAGGTAAAGGCACTAATGTGTGCAGGTGATTTATTTTTAGACATTTTTCTTTTTAAATCACACTTTTTTTAATGAACTACTAAGTGGATAGATTTTTAAAATAGAGAATTATTTTCATTAAATCTTACTTGAGTTCTTGTGAACTGGTGGCCAGCATACTTCGAATGCTTTTGTCAGCCAAGGGGCAGCCAGACAGACTGTAAGACAGGTTAGGATATTCAAGTAAGTCAACTCTCTAATTAGCTGAAACCTCCCGAACAAACACAACATAAAAATTGAAATTAAAAAATTTAATGCAGAAAAGCGATGGGGCAAGTGCTGTATATTGAATTTTTATATAATTAACTCTGATACGTTGAAATAGAAATTCAAGAAAATATTTTTATTGATAAGCAATTTTTTTTTTTTAAAGAGATGAAATATCTGTACTTTTGTTTAAAGGTTTAAAAAGTAGTTTGCAAATTTAGGTAATTTATTTAAATAAAAGACATTATACAACACATAAATTAGCATGCTTTTAAAGGTCAACATATAGCACTTAAAGGGTTGACACATAATTCAACATTTTTACTTTGACAGCATTGTTGAGGTAAGCTGAAAACAATAAATTGAAAAGACAGAATCCACCATGAAAAAAATGAAGTCACACCTTCTATGTGAGGCGTAATTACCAGTCACATGACCACTCCCATCACACCCTGGTGTTGGACATCTGCCACCAAACAAAAACAAAAACAGCCAAAATAGTAAGTATGTTTAAAAAAAAAAAAAGAAAAAAAAACTTTAAAAAAGTTTCATTGTTTCCAGTTTAGCTGCAATGTCTGCAAGGGTTAAGCACCCTAAAGAAAAGCTGCAAAATGCACAAGATTAAATGAAAATGGCGTCTCCATACAATAGAGCATCATTAAGAACAAGCAAATACACAGTTAGCTTCTCACTTTACTGAACTAGCAATTTGAAACATTTATATGCTGCGAATGTCGCATGCTCAAACGGCAAGGCATGTACAAATCCGATTTTTAAAAATAAGCCAAAGAAGGGGAAAGTTAAGAAGAGTAATAATTTCACCTCACATTATGCTTACGTTATTAAATCCTTTTTGCTCTCCTTGCATTGAGGATACTTGGGCTTGGGACTTGGGATGGTCACTTCCCCAGGATACCGTCTCTCTTCTAGAGCTTCCTGGAATGGATCCAAGTCTTCTGGCTGCAGGCAAAATACAGCTTCAGAGCCACAGAGATGATAATATAAGGCAGAGACCAAAGAATACATCTGACAGCTGTGAGATTGTCTCCTCTACATTTTCCACCTCTTCCTACTATACTTTTAAAATGGTTATGTATCATTGTCCTGAATGCCCATTTGAAAATGCAAACTGAGCTTTGTTCAAAACTTATGTCTTTTCTGTGTTGCACCTTAATTTCTTACCAATTGTGTTAAACTTCCACAATTATGAAAAACCATCAGGCAACAGGGCCCATATGAAGTATTACATTTGTTGTTGTTGAGTTGATTCTGACTCACAATGACCTTATGCACTACAAAGAAGAACTGTTCCATATGGTTTTCTTGGCTGCATCTTGATGGAAGCCATCACCAGGCTTTTCTCCCGTGGTACTTCTGAGTGAGTCTGAACCACCAACCTTTGGGCTAGTAGTCAAGCACACACTATTTGTGCTATCTATGGACCTTTTAAGTTCAATATTACCCTGGAGCTAATCATGACGTGGGGTCCCTAGGTGGCACAAATGGTTAAGTGCTCAACTGCTAACCAAAATGTTGGCGGTTCGACCCCACCCGGATTGCACCTCAGAAGACAGGCCTGGCGATCTGCTTCCAAAAGATGGTAAGCCTTGAAAACCCTGTGGAGCAGTTCTATTCTGTACATACGGGGTCTCCATGAGCATGAAATCGACTCAACAGGAACTAACAACAACACAAACATGGCACTGGACGGGTAAGTGTTCAGTAAATCAGGGAAACTATTCCAAATGTGGTCTTCTCACACACTGCTCAATAAATAGTTGTTGGGGAACTGTTGTCTTCAGTAAAACTTTCATGCCATACTGATTTGCAAAGATTAAACTCTGTATCTAAAAATATTTTAGAGTTTTTACTAATCATTTGTAAGTATTTTGCATATATGTGCTTTAAGACCCAAGGCAATAGAAAACAAATTTTGATTAGTGTTGTAATTTTTAATTATTCTTACACAGCATTCTCTTTTTTTAGAGTGTCTACTTTCGAGAATTGTGTTCAATTGATTGCAGTAACAGAGGAAGTCCTATAGATGGCAATGTTCAGCAAAAGTATTTCATAAGTACCTGCACCTCATGCAATAAGGTGTTACTTCTGTGACAGGCAATATGATGAAAATATTTCTGTCGATTTGTAAGGGTTTAATTTTAATTAAAATAAATTTCTATATTTAATTATCATACCTTATTTGGTAGGAATGATTTAACATTGTAGGAGAGAAAAATACTCTAAAATTGAGCTTGCCAATCAGATTCCATTCTCTTTTACAGTGTCTGGATACTTAGATCAGTTTGAAGAATAAAGATAATAGGCTTGACGATGTAATGGCCTTATAAGCAGGTGCCTGCCTTGCCAATTCTTACATATAGGTATTGTTTCCTTTTTCTAACCCCCTTTTTTCTGTAAGACACGATTGCTTTGAGGTGGTCTCACTATTGTGTTAAAGAGGAATTTCCATTTTCATTGTATAAAGAAGATGTCATAATTTTCAGAACTGAATACTGGAGAAAAAGTCAGTCCAATAAAGAACAAAGTATTCTTCATTTCTTTCTTTAGCTTAAAAGACAGTTAATACTTTTGAAATTATAATGACTTCAAAAATATATTCTTGACATCATAGGTATTTTGGAAATATTGTAGCCAATAAAGATTTAGATAATTAAACTGGAATAATTTATTCAAGCCTGGAGTATACTGTCTCGAATATTTTAAGTTTCTTAAAGAAAAAGCACTGTCCCCAGCTTCAAACAGCTAGGTAATTAATAGGAAACAGTTAATCATTTAAGTATTTAAGACAGTTATCATTTTCTACTTGAAAAGAAAATCCTATATTATAGCTAAAGTTTATCCAGGAAAATGCATTGGTGTGCTATCTAGACATTACTGTAAACAGATCATCTGTGACAAAATACAATTGTTAGAAAATAAAATTCATCATTTAAAATATAGTCAAAAGTTTGTTTCACTCAATGTTGGTCACAAATCTCTTTTGGGTCAACACAAATGTGTGTGTGTGTGTGTGTGTGTGTGTGTGTTTACATCCTAATAAGCTAAGCGTCATTTTTAAAGAGAAAATATATTTTGTCTTAAACAAAACAAAACAAAACAGAAAAAAAACAAACTCACTGCTGTCGAGTTATTCTCGACTCATAGTGATCCTCCTTGGGTTTCCAAGGCAGTATCTCTATGGAAGTAGATTGCCCAATCTTCCTTCTGAGGAGTGGCTGGTGGGTTTGAACTGCAAGCCTTCTGGTTAGCAGTCAAATGCCTTAGGCACTGTGCCACCAGAGCTCCCATTTCATCTTAAAGTACGTGCAAATGGTATATTCTTTTAGCTGAGGCCCAATTTTAAAGTCTAGGGGTCAACACAATTAGGTTTCAATGAAAAGGACATACAGTAATCTCTTTGGAATCATCCTCATCTATCCTTCTGGGTTTCATTTTGGTGTAGTCTACTGGCAAGTCCCAGCAGTCCCCCTCATTCAGTTGAAAACACCGATTGTTCATCACCGCCTGCTGTTGGGGGGACATAGGCTCCAGGGGAGTCAAAATAGGACAACAGCCATCTCTTGGCCTCTGCTTATTCATACTGAGGTCCAGAGTCCCATTTTCATCCACCTCCATGTCAGGATTCTGTCAAAATACAGAGACACAGTAATTTGGTTTACACTTGAGTATCTTGTAACCAGGACATTTTAATATAACCCAACTGGAATCCTGTCTTCAGCCAATACAGAATTCAAGCACTGAATTCCTTACATTCTCATTAAAGATTACATAAACCTCTAAGGAAAGCAGAATAGGCTGTTGGTATATTTCTTTTATTCCTCCTTTAACTGTGGAAATGGTTGGAGAATGCATCTATTTATCTATCTCTGTACCTTATTTCCCAATACATCTCTGTTTTTTGAAACTAGCCTGGCCAGTAGAAAACCAAACAAGTGCCTAATTTCAACTCCATTCTAGTTCAAATACTTCTTAAGAGATTAGAAATAAACACACACACACCAGCTTAAAGTTTCTCTTTAGTTCCACTGATGCTAATAGTTCAAGAGCCAGAGAGGAGAAAAGCAAAAGGAATAAAGTGATGAAGGCAGCAGGGAGGAGAAATTAGAATTTATATTCTAATACAAAATCCTATGATGAATAGAATTTTCCATTTTAAAACAGGGAGAAATGCAATTCCTGTTCAAATATCTCTACTACAGTGATTATAGTCTGACCTACTCTAAGTTTCAGCAAATCTGCAATTTAGTAAAATGGTTAAAAAAAAAAATGCAGTACAAGGTGAGTTCTTTTTTTTTTTTAAATGATGCTTTGAAACAGATCAAGAATTCTTCTGAGCTTGTCTTTTAATAAGGGAGAGGGAAGGACACGTGGAGGACAGAAAGTAAGAAAAATCAAAACATCCCCAGCAATCCTCCACTTTTTCCCTACAGAATTACACTCTCTTGAGCAAAAATTTGATTTCAGAGCTGGCATGAAAGCTGCTTCCTACTCAAATGTCTAGCAGCTCTCTTTCCCCTCAATGTAATAGCAGAAGGAGGATACTTAGAATGAAAATATCATCCTTTGGGCTGTTACCTTGATAAATTACACAGTATTATTCTGCCTGAACTCTGTCAAAGTGCATTCCTGATTGCAGCTTTGATACTAATTTAAGCTTCATAATGTTGGATTTATTTTCTCAGTCTTAGTTTAATTTAAATAAAGTGAAAAAAAAATGGGAAGGGGTTACTGTATTATTTTTTCCCTCGTTCCAGTCACAGAATCTTTTCCATTTAGTCTCTCTCATTTTAGCAACCCTGATCACAACGAAAATTGCATGCCCCTGAGATTCTCCAATATATAGGAATAAAGATATTAATAGAAAAGAAAGCATTTGCAAAACATAAAATTACTGACCTTTCTCCTTTCATACAAATTACAATTATTATAACAACTACTGTCAGTGTTGTGAGCTCATTGTGCATGGTCAAGAAGCTTTAGATAGTAGAGAAAGAAAATCTTTGTTTTTCTGGAGAAGAGGTGAACATGTCCGCCTGCTCAGCCTCTCCTCTGAGAACACAATACAACGGACTCCCTGGCACTGCTTGGTTTTCCCCGGCCACCTAGTGGCCTCCGCGAGGTAGCTCTCTCCTTGGTGCGTCTTCAATAACTCTCTTCTGCTGCCAGTGTGTGCAATGAATTGATGGATAAGAAAATTAAAAATATAAAACCTCTATAAATATTGCCAAACATTTTAGGATCTATGGTTTTTTTTTTTTTTTTTTTAAAGAAAACTAATGAGTGCTGGCTGTTACTGCAGAAAGGATGAGAAGTTAGCGTGGAAATCAGATTTTTTACTTTCTTTGTTTCCCTAGTACTGGCTAATTTATTGGGAATGGGAGGCGAAGGGACGCCCCTGGCATTTTATTTGACAATGGAGCTATTAAATCTTATGAATTTTTAAAGTTCAGATCATTTGCCTCTTTAGTTTGGTATTCTCTGTGTGGCCATTTGAAACAAGAAAATCGTGTGTTAGTTACCCCATGTTTACAGAAATGATTACTGATTCTAAAGCTTAGGGTCCATTTACACATATTAATCTAAAGACCTAATAATTCCTCCTAATTTAGAAAATGAGTATTGTTAAGACAATTGTGCTATTAAAGCTCCTATAAGCAAACTTGCACTATTTTTTCAAAGT
>NW_006921791.1:2895968-2935868 GCF_000298275.1 Orycteropus afer afer
AAAAAAAAAAAAAGAAGAAGAAGAAGTAAAAGAAAAAAAATACTGTAGCTTTTTACTGGGGAAAAAAAGCTGCCTTAAGACAAAACGCAGGGCAGCCCGCCCCCTCCCCTCTGCGGCCTCTGCCCAGGACAGGGTGGGGGTGGGATCGTGGCAGCTTCATCAACAAACAGAGCGTTTACCCTGGCTGCACAGAGGTCCTGAGGTTTAGTGGAGAGGTTCTGAGGCATCTCTCGGCAGCGAGTGGACAGGTTGAGAATGGCCGTGGCAGCCATGTGGGCCGCCTCCATGTCATGCGTGTAGTCAAAGCTGCTTTTGCTGCAGGTACTGCTGGCACTGCTGCCGCCCCCGCAGCTCATGTTGCTGCTGCTGCTGGGGGCATAGCTGCTCGTGGTGCTGCTGGTCGGGCTCGAGTTCTTACAATACCGCTTAGCTGTGGGGAGGCACAGGAGAGGGAGACAAGGGAAAAGGAAAAAAAAAAAAAAGAAAAGATGACTCAAAAGACCTAGCACAGTACGCAAATGAAGCAAAGCAAACCAAAAAAATCCTTCTGCTGTCTGCTTTCGCCCGTCTAGTCTATATCCTAACTTCTACTAGTTGAATTTTTAAAAAACACACATTAATATCAACCTGGGGGCGCGGGGCACGAGATCCTAGTGATATCACTGGGCTTACTTATGAAAACAAAGACAAAACCCTCTGGGTTTTTATTTTTTAAAATTATGTTTGTTTGGATGAGGAGACGGTTGGGGACTGGGCAAGGATGAGAATATGTGCTTGCATACATTCGGTAAACAGGCTGTTTATTAAGCCGATGCAAGCAATTGCGTATAAATAACACATTTAAAGGCATACACTTGGGAAAGATTTGGGCTAGAATGATGTAAGGAGGGGAAAATGACAGGGCACAGCAGTCTGTTGGAAGGCCCAAGGGAGTCAAGCCTTTCTATCCACTCTCTTAATTGCTTATTAGCTCATTTGGTGATTGGGACCTCCTCAGATCACTCATCTGTCAAGCGATTGGCTGGGTCGAGGCCAATCAGAGCTCACTGTTGAGATGTGGAGGCGACCCAGATTCACAGGACACCTGGGGGCCACCTCCTAGGCCTGCTAGATGGGTGCATTTTGGGAAATTGATTTCCGGCCCGGCTTACAGAGCATAAAATGTAACTGGAACTCTTTTCTTCAAGAAAATGCTTCTACAATTTTAATGAAGAGCCAAGCCAGTGAAATAGCGGTGGATGAGTGGGAGAAAAGTGAACATAAATAAGCTCAAGATAAATTTTAAATAATGCAGAGTGGCTGTTCAGTGGAACTCAGATAGGTAGGGCACATACCACATGTGGTACAGTCTCTTTATATTTAATAGCCTGTCTATCATCCAGCACTGTGCTTCACTTATGGGATTCTGGTTGCTTAGTATTCTTTTCCCAACAACCATCACCACTAACAGCCAAACAGGCACTTAAGAGCAAGTGTTATTTTTTAAAGCTGTTTAAAAATTTCCTTTCGTACACGAGTAGGAAAATGTTTGGATCAATGGCTTATTATGATGGGGTCTTTTCTTTACTGATTTATTATCAGTGACAGGTTCAGCTAATGTCACAGGATGCTCATTTGCCCAAAGGCCAGATATTTTATCTTGAATTGTTGGAGTAAGTACTTAAAGGTGAGCTTGGAGGGTTTAGGAAGAACCCCCACAAAAATACCTCCTTCAATGTCCTAAATCTCTCCATTAGAGAGCCACTCCTTTTATTAATCATGGCAGCTTTGAGTGGTTCTCTCTTTAAAACCCAAATATATTTTAAGAAGGCACACTGCCTCTGGAACCTTATTTCCAAAGCTTCCCTCATCTGCTAGCATGAGGGTGTGGCCTGACAGGAGGATGGGTGCAGGATTGAGAGTGGGGGGAGGGGAGCGTTCATCTAAAGAGAAAGGAACTACTGAATGCCAGCTTGTACTAGTTTCCAGTTTTGCTTAGGGCCTGCCCTGGTCTTAATAGGCAAAGCCCTAAGTTAGATACTTCTAATGGAAACTTCTATTATTGCTATTGCCCTAAGGAAGAGGAAGAGAGGGATATAACAATCCGACACTAGTCTCCTTGTTGTTTTCCATATTGTCTCAACCAATTCTACAACTGGAAGCCTCCCTCCCACCCTTCAGAAGGGGTTCTTCAGTGTTTTCCTTCCCAAATGAGAAGAAGTAAAACAAATCTAAACAAAAAACCTTTTAACATAGTTAACATAATAATTGTGAGAAATATTAAGAAATTACCCTCCAAACACTTTATTAAAATACAAAAAAAGAATTACGTTTTCATCATTGATTAATTTCAGTTCTAGACTCAAGAATGTTTTAATGATATTAAGAATGAAGTGCGTTATTTCTACTTTTAGTTTGGTAACACTTTTAAAACAAAGGCAACCACAGAGTTAGCAGGAATGTGATGACTGGAGTCCCAGAAGCTGGGTGGGCCAACCCCAATCTCATTTCAGCTCTCTGCCAAAAGCTCTAAAGCAAACCATATAAGCAAGTAACTATTTTATCCCCAGTTGCCCTGTATGCACCAGAGCATTAATTTAATGACAACCAAAAAAAAAAAAAAAAAGAACCAAAAAAACCAATGAATTACAATGAGTAACTTGTAGATAATATTACTTCTATTATGCTAATCTAAATTAGCATGAAAATAGGGGATAATTATCACACCTGTTAAGGAGTAAAAGCATTATTGGGACAAGTGTCCAACAACCTGTGTCCTTTCTTTTTTTCTTTGTTAACGCACCTTGTATAAGTAGCAAAACTGCTACTGGTCTATCTGAGCACAGTCTCTCTGGGGTCTTTGAGAGCCCACTGCTGCCCACTCTCTAGATGTGCACAGTTCCTCATACCAGAGGGGTCCTACGAGTATGCAAAGCTGTGGCTTGGGCCACTCCTGCTCAGACTACTTATGGGGATTCGAGGGAAGAAAACTAGAGGGACACAAAATAGACTCTTGTGAGGTAAACTCCCACCATCATTGTGGCTCCAAACTGATGCCTAAACTTGTTAAGTAAGTACCATAAACCACACTGAGACCAAACCCAAACCCACTGCCATTGGATTGATTCCTACTCACAGCAACACTGAGATAGTACCTGCTAATTTGTAGTTTGTGGTACTCTGATATGGGCTAATGTTTGTGGTCTTACACTGTTTAAAATTCTCTTATAAAATTGAAGTATAAACGTTGTAGGAGAAACAAAATAATACATATAAGAGGACTTTTTTGTTTCTTCTCCTGGTGAGGGCTAGCCACTCATTCAAAATACGTGGTTCACATAAATAAGAAGAATAACATAGTTTTGAAATAATGAATTTCAATTTCTTATAAAAGAAAAATTAAAGGGACAACATTGCAAATCTATGTAATAAATTGAAACAAACATGGATCAATTTGTAGTAGAGCTATTATTCAGTTCCAATAAGGCCCAATAAAGGATGATTTACTGTATATGGTGGAGATACAAAGACTGTGCTACTTACTCAGGGGAAAATTAGGTAGTTCATATTGTTAGCTTCTCTCACAATGTAATTACCCTGCACATTGGAATAGCCCTGAATAGTTTATAGGATGCTTTATGATTATTTCATTTAAACCTCTCTGTCAACCTGTGTGGTGCTGCTATATGCTTATTGGATGACATAGAAACTAAGGCTTAACAAAGTCAAGATGAAAGTCTACAAAGGGAAGGGCAGGACTGGGGGAAGAAAGCCAAATCTCATGTGAAAATATTTAACTAATATGGTTCTTTTACATCATTAACATTGCTTTTTCTCATCTGCTTGAATTGCCTTAAATTATTTTAAGATTCTATTAAAAAAGGCATAGACAAATGGTAAATTTACTTTAACAAATGTTAGAATCAAGATTGTGCTTCTCCTGGGTTATGTCAGGTAGCTGTGATGCTAATATGATTTTAGCAAATGATTAAACTGTCAATAATTTGTTGATGAACTTACCAATTCAAATCATTGAAACACTCACTTGTGACAATACTTTCATTTGTATCTTTTAACAATCATATCTTTAGTTTATTTAAAATTAAAACAAGAATTTCTATACTTTAAATCTTCTAGGAAATGAAGATCTTTAGTCCTAATGATTGCTGCCTATTTGAAAATGTTTGTGAAACTATTATTATCAGTAATCATGATGACCACCTTTGAGCATTTAGTCTGGACTTTTCTTCCCTGCTGCTTTTTAACAGGCATTGCAATTTGACATCTGGGTGGGGGCCGGTGCTGCTGAGCAACAAGCCTCAGGCAGGGAAGGTGATTTTCAGGATGCTGCTGCTTTTCTCATCCCTCCTCCCCAATACTGACTGAGCCCCTACTTCCTCAGATTAGAGCAGTTTAATAGTGACAGGATGCACTATCTTCTTTTGGTAAACAAAAACTATAATCAATCAAATCATTTTTCATCAATCAGCAGACAATCAAACCAAAAAAACAAACTCACTGCCGTCAAGTTGATTCAACTCAGCGACCCCTCCTTGGGTTTCCGAGGCAAGGCGGTATCACTACGGAAGTCGATTGCCCAACCTTCCTTCCGAGGCGTGGCTGGTTGTTTTGAACCGCCAGCCTTCTGGTTAGCAGTCAAATGCCTGAGGAACTACACCACCAGAGCTCCCAATCAGCAGACAAGAACTTGTTAATTTTCTTCTATGTGGTCAGCATATTACTGAATATTATGCGAAATATAATTGCTTTTACTCTAGAATGCCACAGTTGTATATGGTAATGTCAGCAAACCACTAGATACTAGATCATACTGAGAAATACCTTCTCACTTGTCCTATCCCCTCTACTACAGGTAAAAGGAAAACTCTCCAGGATTTGTAGTGGTTAAGTATAGCTGTGCACATGAATTAAAAAAGAAAAGAGAAGAAACAAATTCCAAACAGAATAGTTTTTTTAATCTACTCTGCTTGTGAGAATCTTACTAAATATGCATATTTCATTCTCCTACTTCCTTCTACTCTACTTTCTGCAAATAGTGCTGCTGTTTATGTATTAGCATTTTCCTTTAGAGAAATTTCTTACAATCCAAAATTCTATGGAAACCAGACAAAAATGAATATAAGCAAAAGATATCAGTCATAGTTTTTGCCGTATGGGACCTGGGTAATATTTAAGATTAATTAATTTGATACAGACCTTGACTCATAATTTATGACAATAATTCTCATTGTTTTTACATAGACTCATGTCTATGCTTATCATAAATAAAACATGGATGAAAAATCTTACATGGGAAAAAAAGACTTTTTGGTAAGAATCTCCATTTTAGATATTCTCTGCAATGCAAATATTTAACTTACATGATTTGAACTTACTTCAGATCCAAATAAAGATTCTTGATTTCAACCTCTTACTAATTACAGTTAGTAATTACTGTTTGCATGGCTAATACCTGCCTGGTGTGCATTGGCATTACAGAGTTGAAAAGAATTTTAAGATAAGGCCTCTTGTCCACAAGAAGTTTACAATCTAGTGGAACAAAAACATTTGCACATAAAATTACTAAAGGACAAGACACAGTGTTATGCTGTGTGGTAAAGATAATTATAAAGGGTAAAATGCTCTGCACAAACAATATTGGTAAACTAAGTTCAGAGAAGGGCAGCTGAATCTAGGATAGAATTTGGTCAGAGAGAACTTAATAAAGGGGATGTTTCTGGAAGCAGATGTCGAATATGGAGTGTATGACTGGATAAAGACTGTTAGTTTTTCCTCTAGAGGGAAGATCAGTCAATTCCAGAGGTTGGAATGAAGTGGGGCAGGTGTGTAGAGGGGTAGGGAAGTTCTTTTAGGAGGAATAGTTAATGCAAGATGTTGGGTGGGTGGATAACTAGGGAAAGACTGCCCAATGCAGTCGTACTGAGAAGGGGTTGAGGTGTTGTGATCTGGACAAAGGTAATGACAGTAAGATGGAGAGGCTGAGCAAATCAGGGTAATGTTAAATGTCAGGATGGAAAAGGAAGAAGTTCAAAGATCAGAAAGTTTTAGTCTTTAGAGGATTTAAAAGGGAGAATTGTGGGAGGGAGTTCATTTCTGGACTGGGAATTTAGTATGTTTTAAACAAACTGAGTGTGAAATTTTGCCTGGAGATAGAAGTGGAGATGTTTTAGACCAGGGGTTGGCAAACTTTTTTTTTTTTTTTTTGCAGAGGACCAGATAGACTCTGCAGGCCATATATTCTTTGTTACAACTACTCAGCTCTACTGATGTAGCTTAAAAGCAACAGTAGAAAATGATTGAGGGTAGCAGTGTTCCAGTAAAACTTTATGGACACAGAAATTTAATTTCTTATAATTTTTACATGTCACAAAATATCCTTTTCTTTGGATTTCTTTCAACTTTTAAAAAATGTAAAATTCATTCTTAGCTCGCCGTCAGTGGTGAGGTTGTATTTGGCTTGTGCACTGTGGTTTGTGACCCTTGAATTAAGCCAAGGAAAAATGTGGGTTTGGAACTCACATGAGATGACAGAGTCAGAGATACAGGTTTGGGAATCATGTAGACACATGATTTCTTAACCTTTTCCTTCTTACTAATTACTCATGCATGGATTTCCAAGTCCTAAAGGAGAGTCCCAAATGCCTCAGCATGACAAACAAAGCAATGCGTTGGTTCCTTAGATGTCTCCACAATTGTTTTCTCTTCTTTCCTCTGAGGCACCTTAATGCTAGCCTCATCAAGCCACTGTTAATTTCTATTGACCAGGGCTTTGAAAAAGCTCGAAGCAGTTCAGTCATGATTGATGAAGCAAAACCCAAACAGATCCAAATTTTTCAAATTTGGATGATCCAGAATGATAACCATAACAGGAAAAATTATGGATCAAAGCTCTGGAATGGAAAACTGAGAACAGGCATAATGATCGCTTTCAGGAGCCTGATACATTAGACTGAATTATTTGACACACATTCAAAGAGGCATAATAGGTCACTATGTTTGGGTGGGGCACCACTGTTTCCGACTGGGCTCAAAATCTAACAATAGATTTAGTTGCTATGCTGTTGTTATGCGCCATCGAGTCGGCCCCCGACTCATAGTCGTGACTCATAGCGACCCCTCCTTGGGTTTCTGAGGAGGTATCACTATGGAAGTAGATTGCCCAACCTTCCTTCCGAGGAGTGGCTGGTGGGTTTGAATCACCAACTTTCAGGTTAGCACTCAAGTGCCTTAGGCACTATGCTACCTCGAAGTGTAAATTGCCTTTGTTTTCTAAGAAGGAGATTTTCAAGCAGGGCTTTGACCTATAATTTTCCTTGTTTATATTGTACCTGTTCACCTGAACTTTAAAAATTTGGGTCTATTTTAGTTTTGCCTCCTTGGACGTGACTGAACTGAAAAGAAATGCTATGAACCCATGTGTTTCCTTGCCTTCACAGAAATACAATTTCTACTGAACTTCATGATCTACTTTGAAATTTACTGCTTTGGTAATACTTATGCTAATTCCTTCCAGTAGAATGGACTCCTTGCTTCACTGTATTGTTAATGTGCATTTCACTATCTTGTATTTTTTTGGAATCTCTTTCTTGAAACTTATTATTAAGAAGAAAACAATAGACAGATAAGTAAATAAGTACACAGATAGATCAATGGCTCAATCAACCAGTTGATTGATAGATAGCAAATGGCTTAGTTTCTGGGAAAATGTAGGTAGTGAAATAAATGTTTGTTGAATGTTTCAATCACAGTTGGTGTCATCTAAGAGATGATATCCAGAGACTGGAGAGAGGGGTTCCATCTTCTACCTCCTTCCTCATATGCATGGCTCTGTCTTCTTGTTCCCTAAACATTTTGCTTCTCTTGACCCAAATAAGCTCATTTCACTGCCTCTAAGAGCAGTGACTCAATTATTTGGGCACCTGAAGCAGGATCTTGGGGAAGATCCAAGGTAGCTCTATGTAGTAATTCTCTATATCTACTGCTTGTTGCCAAAGTACAATTATGATTCCTCCCAGCTCATATCCTGTTGATAGTCCTGACCCAGGGAATCTCATTCTTAGTTGGTACTTTTCTTGATGTTTTAAGAATCTATCAGATGAATCTTGTGCAACAGAAATAGAGTTTGGTTGATTTTCTTCTCAGTAAATTATGGTGAGACTGTTTTTCTTGGTTTCCCAAAGACCTTATATTGAGGTTTTTGTTCTGTGTGCTCAGGAATTCTTGTTTTCTGTAGATCAACTGAAAAACATTAATATGCCTAAGTTTCTGATAGAAAGTATTTTGCTAGGGTACGTCAGAATTAATAATGTTAATTGGTGTACATTTGTTAAACCTCTTACAGATTGGCAAAGTGCATCCAAACAGACTATTTCAATCGATCTGCACAACAAACCTATGAGATTAGAGGGTAGAAATTATTACTCCTACTTTACTCTTGAGGAAACTAAAACACAGAAAGATGTATTTGTCCAGTATCACACAGCTCATAAACGGTAGTACTGAGAATAGAACCAGGTAGGTTTGCTTGATTCTGAGTTCACTTAACTGTATTTTGACCACGAAAATGTGCTTTCTGATTATGACTATCCAGAAGTCCCCTTTTATTCTAAGGTTACAATCTAATCATAAGAAATAAGCTTAAAGAGACTAGGCCCCACAGAACAACAACAACAACAAAATAAGTATATGGGTAAAAATGAACATCTATTAATGATATTAATAGAATTACTATAAAATATGAATGAACTGGAAATCAAATAAGAAGTATCATCAATTATGTGGTTGTAATTTGTTTTGAGCCTTCATTTATAACTGAATGAACTAAATTACAACAAAACCTGAAACTGGAAAGTTATTACAAAATAAACAATAAAACAAAACTAGTTCTTCTCTGTTATATTCTATACCTACTACTTTTCTTCCACTTATACCTATGTTCCTATATATCAAGAACTGACATACACAAGTATAATCAATATATGACACATTGAAGAAATATAAAATTACATTCACTGTACAATAATTAATTATTATTTAGGTAAGAAATAGCTTAGAAAGATGTGCAGCCACTGGTATTGAATTGAAAAAAGGTTTCAGAATTTCCCAAGCATCAATCTAAATGAAATTTTTTTGTGTACTTGATTTTAATTAAATAACTTTTTCAAAGTAGAGTTCAATAATCTTTAAAAACCTATCTCTTTTCATCTGCTAGAGAATACCAATATAAGATGTTTAAATTATCAAAACTTGTACACCTTAAAATTTGCAAGCAAAGTCCATATCTCCTGGAATCCAAAGCAGAAGCATGTTATATATATATATATATATATATATATATATATATAAGTAAAATCAAAGGACTATCACCTTCCCCTCTAATGTTAAACTATTTGTCAGATGATGTAAAAGTAACTAGTTTACACAGTTGATAGTGGGTTTAAGAAATAGTGTGTGACAAATAAATTCCTCTTTTTTCTTGTATAATATGTAGTATTTTACTTGTTTTATCAATTTTACTTTATTGGTATAGTCCATTGAGGCCATGAATGCAGCAAATATCAAAGTTATGTCATAACCTGGAAGCCACTCTGAGACTTCCCTTTTTTTCCCTCTCTATGCCCAATTAGAGTACAAGCAGAGGATCACTGAAATTGCTGCTGTAGAGACTAGATAAAGCAGTAGTTGTCAACCCTTGGCTGCAGATTAATCATAGGTAAGCTTTTTAAAAAATGCCATTGCATTGGGAATACCCCCAGAAATTCTGATTTAATTGATCTAGGGTGCAGCCTGGGCATCAGAGTTTTTAAAAATCTCCACAGGTTAATCTAATGTACATCCAAGTTTGAGAATACAGAGGAAACACAAAGCTTCTCAAGAAAAGCCAGGAACTCAGGAGTTTTCCTGCTATCTTTCACTGTTATTTGTCTTGTGTCTATCCATTCAAAAGTGATTTTTTAAGCTAAGGACACTATCTTACCCAATGCATCGTCAATGAGTCGAGTTAATTCCAAATCACAGAGACCCTATAGGTCAGAGTAGAACTGCCTCACAGGGTTTACAAGGCTGTAAATCTTTATGGAAGCAGACTGACTCATCTTTCTCTCATGGAGCAGCTGGTGGGTTCAATCTGCTGACCTTTCAGTTAGGAGCCAAGTGCTTAACCACTGTACCACAATACCATGCAAAATAATGAGCCAATGGCTTCTCTATATTCACATTCTGAAAGCAGCAAGAATGTGTTTCTTTGGCGATACTAAGGGAAGAACATTTCCTTTCCCTCCCTCTCCATCTACCAGGTTGCTATTTACCCACATTTGTGTCATACTTTAAACACACGATGCCATGCTGTGAATATGGTATTCTCTTGATACCCATCAAGTGACCACAAATACTTGATTAGTTTGTAGGAAATGGATATACACAACAACAACATTATTAACGGCAAACGTGTCTCTCATGTATAAGAGTGTGCACCTCCTACCATCATATCCTTTGGGGGATATATCCCTGGTTTGCACCTTGGGAGCTATGGCTCGCTTGCCATAAGTATGGTTGTCATAACTGTTGTATTCAAACGAAGTCTTGGAATATTTCTCAAGTTCCTTGGCCAAGTTGGAACGAGGAGTGGTTGTGGGAACATTGTTTCTGTAGCCATACTGAGGGATCTCTAGTTGTTTTACAAAGCACATTGGCCTGTAAGTAAAAGAAAACAATAGTTTGCTTTATTGTGGCCCTGTATAAGATACGATTTGAATTAAAATGAGAACAACATTTCTTAATTGCATTAAGGAATTAAAAACGTTCACGAAAATCATAATTTTATTTCCCTGAGAAAGGACCAAGTGTATTTTAATTGTATAGAACCAAATAAGTTATCTGTTTATAAGTCACTTTAACAATTAAAAGGACAAGGATAAAATATTAAAATTTTTATTTTTAAGAGGTCTACTATGCATGATGAAGATGTGGATTATGAAGATGGGTAAAGAATCTCACATCTGTGCATTTTCCTTTACAGTAGCAAACAGTATTAGAAGTTACACATAAATGAAATGAGGTAGGAAGAAATTTCCCTCAAAAAAAAAAAAAAAAAAAGGAAGAAGAAGATATGAAAGAAGTACTCTCAGGAACATTTACTGAGACAAAATTAGGTATCTATATCTAGCGACAATAAAATGGATTATGCAATCATATATTTTGACAAATATCAGCATATACTTTCAACATTTTTACCTACTAGTCATTTATTTTTGGAATAAAATTATTTAAATGGAGGCACACTTGATTATTATTCATTCATTGATATTCTACTTTGTTTAAGTATCTATGTGTCTCTATCTATTTATCAATTTTTATAGGTAGCACTTCTAAACTTTTTATTTGAAATAATTTTAGACCTACAGAAAGTTGCAAAAGCAGTATCCAGTTCCCTTATACCTTTCACCCAACTTCCCTAATGTTAACATCTTACATACTCACAGGACAATTACTAAAACCAATTAATAGTAGTATAATATTAGCAATTAAACCATAGACTTTATTTGTTTTTCACCAGTCTTTTCCAGTAGTGTCCTTTTCTATTCCAGGATTCTGTCTTGGATCTTGCAGTGCATTTAGTTGTCAAGTCCTCTTATTCTCCTCAATCTGTCACTGTTTACCACTTATTCCCTGTTTTTCATGACTTTGACACTTTTAAAAAGTACTGGTCAGTTATTTTGTAGAACAGATATAGACACTAACACTTAAATGTAGAATTCCATTGTTTAATAAGCCATTTTATGTACTTTTCTCAATGTAAAATATTTATAAAAAGTACTTATATTTTCACATAAGTATAAGTACTTATTTTTTCACACTAAATAAAATAAACCCCTGAATTTTAAAGGCAGAAACTTTTCTGATGATTTACTCCTTATCTTTTTAAATTACGTAAAATGTTTTAAAATAATGATCTAGCAGAGGCTAATGCTTTTGAAGGAAAAACAAAATGTGGTGAGTTCATGTGTTAGTGTTAGGTTTACAGCCAATTTATGAAGATGATAATTTTTTGAATAAGATCCCATTTCTTGATTACTGGTATCAGATCTGCAAGTGTTACCTGTTCCTGAAACAGAAGTGTGAAATTTTAGCGAAAAATGAAATTAGGACACTGGCAGATATGAATTTCTCCTGTGAAGGCAGAAAACTTTCTTTGACAATAGAAGTGAAAATAATGAGCTGATTAGTTCTCCCTGCAGGACAGTAACCTAAGAGGTCTGTTCTTTCCTAACTTATTTCCACAAGTATTGTTTAAATATCTAAATAAATAGACTTTATTTTGTGTCCTCTCTCTTTCTAACGATTGAGCATATATGTAAACATAGAAGATCCGTACTTGCTTTACAAATAAAGATTTTGAAAAATATTGTTCTGCTTTTAATGATTATGAAAGTACTACACAATTCATTGGGAACTCTGGTAGCATAGTGGCTAAGGCACTTGACTGCTAACCAAAGGCTTGCGGTTCAAACCCATCAGCCACTCCTTGGAAGGAAGATGGGGCTATCTACTTCCATAGTGATATTGCCTTGGAAGCTCCAGGAGGGGTCGCTATGAGTCTGGTCCAACTTGATGGCACATAACAACAATAATAATTCTCTCAGAGATAAAAACTGCTAAAGCTGAGTGTATTTTCTTTTGTGGTTATTTTTATATTCATTTAAATTGTTATCAGAATCTTATACTTTTACGTATTTTACCCTTAACTTTATATGGTGTTTAATTTTCCCTTCTGCAGCTTAGAGGTTAAGAAAAAACAAATAAACAGTTCTTAATAGTTGTATGATATTAAAATAAATGAATATAGTAATTATTTAATTATTTTCCAGCTTTACATTGTTTATTTTGCTATTATACATGCTGTTACAGGTTATAACATACATATTATATATTGTTGTGTGTTATCGAGTCAGTTCTGACTCATAGCAGCCCTACAGGACAGAGTAGAACTGCCCCATAAGGTTTCCTAGGCTGTAATCTTTATAAGAACAGATCACCAGGTCTTTTCTTCTGTTGGTGGATTTGAACCTCCAAACTTTTTGTAAGCAGCTGCGTATCATTGAGTTATCAGGCCTCCTTGTATATTCTATGTAATATCTGATATATATGCTATTATAAACTACCTAGTAAGCATTCTTATAAATAATTTTTTTCTTATTTGATTATTTTAAAATTTAGATTGGGTTGAGGGCTGTTACAAACTTAATGACTAGATTTCTTTTTATTGAAAAATGTAAGTCAGCTTTTATATGTTATTGCTGTTGTTAAGTGCGGTTGAGCTGATTCCAACTCATAGTGACCCTATGTGAAACAGAATGAAACACTGCCTGGTCACGTCATCCTCACAATCACCGCCATGTTTGAACACATCACTGCAGCCGCTGCGTCAATTCATCCTGCTCTGGATCTTCCTCTTTTGCGATGACCTTCCGCTTTACCAAGCAAGATGTCCTTCTCCAGACACTGGTCCCTCCTGATTACATGTGCCAAGTACATGAGACGAAGTCTTGCCACCATTGCTTCTTTGGAACATCTGGTTGTTCTTCTTTCAAGGCAGATTTGTTTGTTGTCTTCAATACTCTTTGCTAACACCATAATTCAAATGCATCAATTCTTCTTCTGTCTTCCTTATTCATTGTCCAATTTTTGCATGCGTATGAAAATACTATGGCTTGGATCAGGAGCACCTTAGTCCTCAAGGCAACACCTTTGCTTTTTAACACTTTAAAAAGGTTTTTTGATATGTTCCTTAATAATTTATCTATGTTACTTTTACAGTGACTTAGTAATGGTTATTGATTGGCACAGTGGCTGTAACAATTGGCTCAAACATAGCAACAATTGTGAGGATGGTGCAAGACCAGGAAATACCTCCTTCTGTTGAACATGGTTAGATATCTGACTTATTTACCAAATCACCAACTCATTTATTTTTATTTTATTAATTTAGCATATTAATCTCTTGTCAAATCAAAAAATATGTAAGAATTAATTGACTGGCTATTATTTTCAAAGCATTTTACCAGGTGATAAGGTGGCTGCATAAATGAATAAAACCTGAGGCCTTGACTTCTGAGGTCACATGGAATGTGACAGCAATTTAACAGTCAAAGTGCTATGAGAATTCTAAGAAAAAGACATCACTTTCAACCATAGGGATCAGTTAAGTTTTATTGGAGAAGACAAAGTTTGAATTAGGTTTTGTAGAATGGGTAGAATTTTAAGTTTGAGGTTTTGGGTAGGACAAGAAAACATTCTAATAAAAGAAACTAGAAAGATTAGATCGAAACATTCCTTGGGAATACCAAAAACTAAACCAAACTCACTGCCATTGAGTATGACAACTCATAGCGACCTCTATTGGGTTTCTGAGGCTGTAAATCCTTACAGAAGTAGATTGCCCCATCCTACTTCCATGGAGCAGCTGGTGGGTTTGAGCCACTGAACTTCTGGTTAGCAGCGAAATACTTTATCCACTACATCACCAGAATAGCAAACAATATGGTAGTTGGAGGCCAGATTAGTAGTAAATTCATTCATCTAGTAGGCAAAGGTAAAAATTTTGGGCCAGGGAGAAGCATAATCTCTAAACCTTAAAAACATGAAGATTAGGCAGATGAAGGGAGACTGCAACTAGAGGCATCAATTAGGCAGTACTTCCAGTGACAAAATGGAGGCTGTAATAGGGTCTGTGGTCTAGAATGTTGGAAACAGGATTAAAAAGTTGAGCAAGACTGAAAGTGCTTACATAAGTCTTATGTTTTATTGCAGAATATATTTAAAGGTTTTCTTTTTTAAAAAAACAACACTTTAACTGGTTAAATGATAATAGGTTTTATCTCTTCCTTCTAGTCTCTTTCCTTACCCCATTAAATGAGCACCTCTGTGTTCTAGAATCTCTGGGTAATACAAAGATGACTAAGACAGAGACCTCCTGCTTGAGGCATTCATGGGCTGAAAACTCAGTGTTTGAGATACATTTCTTTTCAACTGGGGAACACATAAAAACCCTAGAAAAAAACAAACCCACTGCCATAAAATCAATTTTGAATCATAGTGACCCTTTAGGACAGAGAACTGCCCCATAGGATTCCAAAGGCAATAAATCTTTTACAGAAGCAGACTGTCTCATCTTTCTCCCATGGAGCAACTGGTAGGCTCAAACCAGAAACCTTTTTGTTGGGAGCCAAATGCTTTAGCCACTATGCCATCAAAAGAATGAAAACAAAACCCACTGCCATCAAGCTGATCATGACTCATGTTGTTGTTGTTGTTGTTATGTGCCGTCGAGTCGGCCCCGACTCATGGCGACCTCTCCTTGGGTTTCCGAGGCAGTATCACTACGGAAGTAGGATTGCCCAACCTTCCTTCTGAGCAGTGGCTGGTGGGTTTGAACTGCCAGCCGTCTGGTTAGCAGGCAAGTGTCTTAGCCACTATGCTACCAGAGCTCCCGATCATGACTCATAGCCACCCTCACTGGGTTTTGGAGGTGGTAAATCTTTACAGAAGTAGATTGCCCCATCTTCCTTCCAGAGAAGCAGCTGGTGAGTTTGAAAAGCCACCCTCTGGTTAGCAGTCAGATGCCTTAAGCATTGCACCTATGCCACCAAACCAAAAAACCAAACTCATTGCCGTTGAGTTGGATCCGATTCATAATGACCTCTCCTTAGGTTTCTGAGGCAGTATCACTACAGAAGTAGATTGCCCAATCTTCCTTCCGAGGAATGGCTGGTAGGTTTGAACTGTCAGCCTCTGGTTAACAGTCAAGTGCCTTAGACACTACACCACCAGAGCTTTTAAATGTAAGGCCCATCCAACAGCCCAGCAGTCACGTTGTGCCTTAGCAACCAGATAATGTTTAGGGATTCTTATTGATCATTGGGGTAGGATTATTTCTTTTTGTTAAAGATTCTGGCCAATGGTAAACCTAAACCCAGTAGGAGGCACATAAAGAAAATTGTTTTGTAGAGGAACAATATTTGTTCCATAGCTACTTGCTTTGTTGACATTCAATGTAGGTTTCCATTGCATTCACTTGATGAAAGGGATCCTTAAGTTATATAGCCACAGAAATAATAGAAAAGCCTGTTGCTTAAGCTTCCACATAAAAACAGTCTTCTGTTTGAACAAGGCAATATTGGAAATTAAACACATTTCTTATCAATGGAGTTTCTCATTTAAATGCATGCTAACTATTTGGCTCTGGTACTATAGTGCCTAAGGCATTTGACTGCTAACCAGAAGGCTGGAGGTTCAAACCCACCAGCTGTTCCTTTGAAGGAAGGTTGGGCAATCTACTTCCATAGTGATACCACTTTGGAAAAGGAGGGATTGCTATGAGTCGGATCTGACTCTATGGCAGTGTGTTTGTTTTTTTTGTTTATTTGGCAGTGAAATCAAAACCACACTTAAATGTACAGTGCAACACATCTCTGGTAACTATTCCAAGAAGGATGCTGACCAAGGGTTTCTTTCTAGCCTTCTGGAGGTCTGGCCAAAGTAGGCAAAAGAAAATGAAGAAGATCTTTTAGTTCAAAAGTCTCTCTACATATTTTTTCAAATATTCCTTTCACTAATAATCACTTCGTCTCTGCCAAACACTGATGGCTGTGAATGGGATTTATGGGAGAGTTGGGCAAATGGTATTCAGTTTTATCATTTGTAAAATGAGTGAGTTACAGTGATGGAAATATTGGTATACTGATTATATTTTAAAGCAGTGACACTAATGCGTAGAAAGAGAGCTCTGGTCACATAGTCCCTAAGCCACTTGACTGCTAAACAGAAGGCTGGTGGTTCAAACCCACCAGCCACTCCTCAGAAGGAAGATTGGGTGATCTACTTCCGTAGTGATACTGCCTTGGAAACCCAAGAAGGGGTTGCTATGAGTCAAGTCTGACTCGATGGCACATAACAACAACAAATTACATAGAAAAAGTTGTAAGTACATATAATCACATTTTTTGAGGGATTATTTCTGAATGGAAGGGTCATTGATGGTTTTTATTTTATTATATATATTTCACATTTTCTATAAAGATTTTAACATTTCTATTAAGAGAGAAAAAGAGACTTTAATTACTGTGGTAAATTAATCCATTAAGAAAGTTGTGAAATGATGCACAATGAGAGCAAAGAAGATATTCATAACTCTTGCCTAGCAATTTTTTTCAAGTGATTTATCTTAAAAAAAATAATTAACAGAAGCAAAATACTATATACACAAAAATGTTTATTATTACTCTCTCTTTAATAGTAAATTTGGAAACAATCTCAGTGCTAGAAATTAGTTTTATCACTGATGTTGCATCCATACAGTAGAAAGTACTTACCTATTAAAATGACAAATTTGATGACTATATAAAGACAGGGAAAGATATTTCTGGTGCAGGCGTCTCTATGAGTCAGGTATGACTCAACGGCACATAACAACAACAATTAAGTAAAAAGCTAGACTATACAATGGTTAGGTTGGTTTTCAAGCAGACAGAAATTTGAAGGGAATATACAAAAATGAAAGTAGGCGATAAGGGTTTTGGCCTTCTTCTGACCCAGTGATTATCCTTTCATAGGCTTAAAAAAGCAGTAGATCCTTTCCCATTTTAACATTCAGTGATTAAGTGATTTCAGATAAGTCAGTTAACCTCTCTGCACTTCAGATTTTCTTGCTTGTCAAATGGGGATAATAACACCCACTCCCACCTACCACACAGGGGTGTCTGAGGATAAAAGGAGATGACAGCTTTGAAGGCTTTTTTTTTTTTTTTTTTTTACATGAAAGTGTAAGGTGGTATTACCATCACTATCACATTTTCAAAAACATTAGCACCATCCTGTAGGTTGACTATGCCTCCCTTTCAAATTAGGATAAAGTTACTTTGGGCATCTCATTAATTTTTAAGGCTCCACTTTCTTCTAGCTTTTTAGAATCGTGAAATATCAGGGCTGGAAAAATAGGCAGAAAAAATTTTGTCCAATTCTCCCATTTTGGAAATGACAGTGAGTCAAAGGAGACCCAGGGAGGTGAAATGACTTCCTATCCCTGGCTGTTTTTGTTGTTGTTGTTGTTGTTGTTGTTATGTGCCGTCGAGTCGGCCCCGACTCATAGCGACCCCTCCTTGGGTTTCCGAGGCAGTATCACTACGGAAGTAGGATTGCCCAACCTTCCTTCCGAGGAGTGGCTAGTTGTTATCAAATCAGTTGCAACTCAAGGTGACCCCACCTGTGCAGAGTGGAATTGCTTCACAGGGTTTTCAAGGCTAGCATCTTTTGAAAGCACTTTGCCAGGCCTCTCTTCCAAAGTTCATCTAGTGAGTTTGAAATGCCAACCTAGTAGTTGAGAGTTTAACCATTTGTGCCATCCAGATACTTTCCTGACCCTTACACCGCCATTATTTACTGAGCTAGATGTGGGAACCAGGTCTTTTGACTTCCAGTCCAGTTACCACCCTTTACTTCTGTCACTAGTTTAGAAAATCAATCTTATCTAGTATCCCAAGCACTTTGAAGAATCTTTTGGATTGGGTTTAGATGAATGGTCTTGGAAATGATACATTTCATGTTTTTGAAATACCTTAGGACTCGGTCTGATGCCTGATTGGATTTTGACACATCACAGCTCTGGTGCTTTTCTTGGGCCTTTGCCAGTTTCTCTGCTGCAGCAATAGGGCATCCAGAGAGGCTGCAATTACAGAAAGGGAATTTAATGGTCTTGTCTCCAATAGTTTCACAATACACTGATCCAATTACCAACCTTTTACTTTCTCTCCCTTAGTCAGCACCAGAAGAGTCCAAAAAGTGAGAAGTTTCTCAAACCTGTCATGGGCATTCCTTATAAAATGCATTTGGAAAGGGAGATTGTTTTTCTTTTATTTGGCAAAGAAATAAGTGTTTCTAGTTTGCATGTTTTCCTTTTGACTTCCAATGCACAATGCTGATGACAGTGCCATGTGTAAAGTACACTAAATTCTTTCAAATTATAGCCACATCATTCAAGATAACATGAGCCAATTAAGTTTTCAGGTTTCATTCTGGATAGTTACTATTTCTGGAGGTAGCAGGTATAGGATGAGCTTTTAAGACACTCAAGAATGACAATTAACTGACTGAGACCAGAAGGTGGAGCTCTAAGCTGATTCTGTAAAAATTATTGACTGATATGGATGTTGCTTTTCTGTCTGACTTTAGCTCTTTTTGTTGTCCAAAGAGAGAAATGAAATAGGAAAGATATCAGAATAAACTCTAGGACTGCAATAAAATGTTTCCTGGAAATAAACATTTTGGATTTGGTCTATCAGGAAGAGATTAAAGATGGACTCTTTTGTGTTTGAGCTTAGCTCATGAAATCATGATGTCTGCTATATACTTATCTATGAATATATCTACACATCTGTACAGATACTCTATGTAATGTGTTGAAAATATATGATTAGGTTAAGATTTGACGAAGAAAATGATATTGTAAATGCTACATTAGACTGCACTCAGTATGAACTTTGTACCAAGTTCAATTATTTATCATTTCTTCCTTCTGCAGATTAAGCACAGGGAAATTTCTAAAAGGCACAGAGGTGTGATTTGTTTCAATATAAATTTAACTTAAGTACCCAAAGTTATCAGTCAGACAAGCAAAAAGTAAAAGCAATGTAAAACTTCGTTTCCATCATTCAGGTATGATGTTATATCACTTCTGGAAGGTGATGCCATAAACTGTGAGACAAATTTTAACAGAATCACTTTTTAGATGCTGAATAAAAAAGTATCTGATGTGAAGTGAATATTACAAGCCACTTAGTAATTCTTCCAATATATGACCAGGACAGAAAAAGTACACTGGAATTTGTCAAGAACCAAAGTGTGCTTCTGAGTCTGCTTATTTGCAGCAGTATTACAAAAAAGTCTATTTACCTGGCATGCCACCATCCCAAATGTTTCACTAAATAATACTTTGGCCATCTGCTAGTATTGTGATCATATCCATACTGATGACCTGGAACCTCAGAATAATTTCAAGGGGCAGTCAGCTTAAGTCATATAACATTTTACTGTATTCTAATTCATAGTTTTGTATGATATGTAGCAGAACAGCCCCTTCTTCATCTATGGAGGATAACCGAGCCTTTACTCCATTGTGCCTAGTTGTGGCAACTGGTCATGGTTTCCATTTCAGCTATTATAAAAAAGGCAGCATCTTGTAGGGGACTGTTATCGCCTCATGACAAGGTAGGTAAGACAACTAAAAAAAATTCAAAGTGTGGAAAGAAAAAAAAGGAATCTAATTATTTGTCTTTCCCATGCATTACGTGACAGCACTCTTAATTCTTTAAAAATGATACACTGAGGACCATCTGTCTCCTTTGGCAAGAAAGAGATGTGCACATGAAAGAACACTCCCTCAGAAGGGTTTGCCAGGAAAGCCACTGTCGGGAAATGCTTTCCCTCCAGTGTAGAATCCAGTAATGCTTTGCTTACCTTCTGTGAGAGTTCCTGTTGCTATTTACATGCCCTCGCCCTGTGCAGCCTGGAGTAGGACACTTGAGAACATTTTCATGCATGGCAAGAACTTGACAAGGAGAGGCAAAGAAAACAGCCCAGTATTAAAACACAGAAATGGTCAGAATACAAGAATATGCAATCATCTTAACAAAGGCTGAGTTAGTTCACGACAGACAGTCCTACAAATGCTTGTGATGGGTATGGTCAGGAGAACACACATAGGCAAAAAAAAAAGAAGGTTGTTTTCACCTAACTCTAATTGGCATGCAAAGCAGGATGTGCTAGAAGAGGGGAGTTATGGAGGTTAGAAAATGTAATAATTAAATTGTTTCAGATAGGACAGTGAAGCAAGGGGATCCTGATATATTTTCCATACTTAAGCACTGAATATTGATTAGCCATGTAATGCCATGTAAATGGTAATTTAAAAAACATGTCTATACTTTGGAAACACACAGTATTATGAAAGCGTGGTGATCATGAGTGAATAGAAGACCTTAAACCTTATTTTTAAATAAAATGAATTTATATAATGATTTGTCATTTAGAAATCAAGTAGTACTTAATTATCCTTTAAGTAGAATGAGCAAGAAGAGTAGATGCTATGCATTTTGCCATGTAAAATGTACACGTAGGAAAGACAGCGTGGACATGCTCTCATATGCTACATTAATATTCCCAGTCTGCCGTTAGAAGGTATCTGTTTAAATTTACCCACTAGTGGTGATGGACCTGTGCTTATTGGCTTAATCCCCCTCTTCTGACTTTATGAACATCACACTACCCTGAATTATAAGAAATGATTAGTATAGGCTGTAAATACAGTTGGAAACTCAAGAAGATTGACCTATAACATTGGTCCCTTCAGCAAGATGGTTCACTCATTTGAGTGGTCTATGAATTCCAGGATAATGAAGTAGCAGTAATGCCTGTTGGAGTTCTCCCTGTCAGTAATGTCTACCTAATGGCAGATGAACATGGAAGATCTGTCAAAAACAGATCTACCTTAAAAATAGTTATATATACATGTATATATACATACATATATATATACATATATGTGTGTGTGTGTGTATATATATATATATATATATATATATTTAACAAAACTCACTGCTGTCGAGTCAGATCTGACTCATAGCGACCCCTCTTTGGGTTTCCAAGGCAGTATGCAGTATAGTTACAGAAGTAGATCTCCCAACCTTCCTTCTGAGGAGTGGCTGGTGGGTTTGAACCACTAAAAAAATCTTTCCTACGTGTAAATTTTACATGGCAAAATGCATAGCATCTACTCTTCTTGCTCATTCTACTTAAAGGATAATAAACTACTTGATTCTGGTTAGCAGTCAAATGCCTTAGGCACTACACTACCAGAGTATGTGTGTGTGTATATGTATATATATAAGGCATTTTTTTCCCCCCCTATCAAGAACAATCTCTCTCATTCCCTTCAAATCTACAGGTCTCCTTTTGGTACTGCATTCTGTTTCTACACTATGTTATTATTTGAGTCCATGCTTTTCCTCTTTGCTAGGGTCACTATGGGTCAGAATTGACTCAATAGCACACAGCAACAACAGAAATTATGTAAGTTCCTTAAAAACATTTTTAATGTATCCTCATAGCTCCTGCCTAATCAGTCATGGTAGATGCTCAATAAAGAGCAATTAAAACAAAGGAGAGTCAATTTATGATTCACTTTGGGAAATGACTGGAGTTGGGCTGTAGAAGGTTCCCTTTTTGCTGGATTTTGGGCACAATTCTCTGCCTTTCTACTTTCCTGTTGCAGAGGAAGGAAGGTCCCTCTTCTCTTTGAAAGGGAACTCTTCAATCTGTATTCTTAATCTGTCCTTTCTCATCCTCTCCAGGACCTTGATTTATTGTATCATCTATTTTCTATTCTTTACTGTTTTTCAATCATCTTGTTATAAAATCACATAAATACTTTCCTAACAAAGCTTCCCTTTTCTGTTAAAATTCATCTCTCTCTTTCCAGTCATGCTAAGCTTTTCAAATGTAAAATCATCCTTGGAGACAGCAAGCACCTTTCATGTTTGCCTGTGGTTAAGATCTCAAATTGATCATGTCTCTCTTTCCTGCTAAGTGGAGACATAGTCTCCTAGGCACCATCAACTGGGATTTATACTTTAGATGACATCTAATTGCTATCCTTTGTCTACACTCTTTACCTAAATTTCCTCTATTTCACATATATTTCTCAAACTTCTCTACTATGATTGTCTTTGTGTTGTTGAATTGTTGGAGTTTTCTGTATATTTTATAGACTAGACCCTTGTCCAATTAGTCATATTGCACTGCAGTAGAGTTAGAGCTGACTCATAGCGACCCTTCTTGGGTTTCCCAGGCAGTATCACTATGGAAATAGATTGCCCAACTTTCCTTCCAAGGAGTGGCTAGTGGGTCACAACCAAAGATTTTTTCCAGTCTGTAGTTCTCTTTTTAGTCTTTTAGTAAACTCTTTTGATGAGCATAATATTTAATTTTTCGGAGGTCCCCGTCATGCTGTCATAAGGGACCAGTATCTGGAGAAGGATATCATACTTGATAAAGCAGAGCGTCAGCGAAAAAGGGAAAGACCCTCAATGAGATTCATTGACACAGGGGCTGCAATAATGGCCTGAAGACTAGCAAAGATTGTGAGGATGGCACAGGACCAGGCAATGTTTTGTTCTGTTGTACACAGGGTCACTATGAGTCGGAGTTGACTCAATACCACATAACAACAACAATTATCTAAATTAACTTCTGTTGTTTGTGCGTTACTAGTTATGTTTAATAGGCGATTTATGCCAAAAGTTAGGTCCCTTAGTTTTGGTCCTATATTATCTCCCAGGATCTTTTTTATATTTTACCTTTGATATTTAGGTCTTTAATCTATTTTGAATTAGTTTTTGGGTGTGGTGTGAGGTATGGATTCTGCTTCACTTTTCTGTATATGGATAACCAGTTTTGCCAGCACTATTTGTTAAAGCTCCTGTTTCTTCCCCAGTGAATGGACTTTGATGGTTTGTTGAAGATCAGCTGCCCATAGATGGATGGATTTACTTCTAGGTTCTCATTCTGTTCCACTGGCCTGTGTGTCTGTCATTGAACTAGTACCAAACTGTTTTGATGCTTTGGTGGTGTGGTGCCTAAGGCATTTGATTGCTAATCAGAAGTCTGGAGGTTCAAACCCACCAGTCACTTCTTGGAAGGAAGATTGGGCAGTAGTGATACCAAATTGGAAACCCAAGGAAGGTTGCTATGAGTTGGATCCGACTCAATGCAGTGAGATTGGTTTCAGTTATATTAACTTTTGAGATTGGGAAATGTGAGGCCTACTACTTTGTTTTTCTTCTTCAGTATTGCTGTAGCAATTTTGGGCCTCTTTCCTTTCCAAATAAAGTTGGACATTTGTTTTTCCATTTCAATAAAGAATGATTTGGATTGGGATTGCACTATATCTGCAGATGATCTTTGGTAGTATTGATATTTCCACAATGTTAACTCTTCCAATCCACGAGCATAGAATATTTTTCCATTTATGTAGATTTCTTTTATTTCTTCTAGTAGTGTTTTATAGTTTTACTTGTATAAATCTTCTATGTCCATGGTTAGGTTTATTCTTAGGTATTTTACCTTTTTTTTGCTACTGTAAATGGTATTGATTTCTTGATTTCCTTTTCAGAGTCATCATTGTTAGTGTTGGGAAACCCAAATGATCTATGTATGTTGATCTTATATCTTGCCATTTTGCCAAGTCTTTCTATTAGTTCCATTTTTTTTTTGTGTGTGTGTGTGTGGAGTCTCTGATATTTTCTATTTATAGGATCATGTCACCTGCAAATAAATTCACTGTTGTTGAGTAGGATCCAACTCATAGTGACCCCTTCTTGGGTTTCTGGGGCAGTATCACTACGGAAGTAGATTGCCCAACCTTTCTTCCAAGGAGCAGCTGGTGGGTTTGAACTGCTAGCCTTCTGGTTAGCAGTCAAGTACCTTAGGCACTATAAGAATACTTTTATTTCTTCTTTTCCAGTCTAGATACATTTTATTTCCCTTTCTTGCCTTATTGCTGCAGCTAGGACTTCCAGAACAATATCAAATAAGAGTGATGATAACAGGCATCCTTGTCTCATTCCTGTTCTCAAGGGGAATGTTCTCAATCATTCTCCACCGACAGTAATATATTGGGTGTTTGTTTTTCATATATACCCTTAATTATGTTGAAGAATTTCCCTTCTATTTCTATTCTATACCTATTTTTCTGAGAGTTTTTATTAGGAAGGGTGTTGGATTATATAAAGGGCCTTATCTTTGTCGATTGAGATGATCATGTGATTCTTTCTTTGTTTTATTTACGTGGTAAAATACAGTGACTGATTTTCTAATGCTGAATCGTACTTGCATCCCGGGTGTGAATGCCACTTAATCATCATGTATTATTCTTTTGATATGCTGCTTAATTCTGGTGGCTAGATTTTTGTTGAGAATTTTGGTATCTACATTCATGAGGGATTTTGGTTTACAATTGTCTTTTATAGTGGTGTTTTTGTCTTGCTTTGGTATCAGGGTTATGCTGGCTTCATGGAATGAATTAGGGACCATTTATGTTCATTTTCTACATTCTGGGATAATTTGAGTAGAATGAGTGTCAACTCTTTTCTGAATGTTTGGTAGAATTCTCCAATGGAGCCAACTAGGCTATGGCTTTAAAAAAAAAAAAAAAAATTATTGGGAGTTTTTTTTAAATTACTTCTTCAATTTCTTCTTTTATTATGGGTCTGTTAAAAATTTCTACATCTTTTTGTGTTACTTTTGTTGGTAGTGTGTTTCTAGAAATTTGTCCATTTCTTTTAGGTTTTCAAATTCGTTAGAGTATAATTTTTCATAATATTTTGTTATGTTCCTTTTTATCTCAGTTAGTTCTGTTATAATGCTATCCATCTCATTACTTACTTGGTTATTCACAACTTCTCATTTTTTTCCTTTGTCAATTTGGACAGTGGTTTGTCGATTTTATTGATCCTCTCATAGAACCAACTACTAGTCTTGTTGATTCTTCCTGTTCTTTTTCCGTTTTCTATTTCATTTATTTTTGCTCTGATCTTTATTATTTCTTTTTCTTTCCAGTGACTGTGGATTTATTTTGCTGTTCCTTTTCTAATTGTTTGAGTTGCCATGTTAGGCACTGATTTTGGTCCTTTATTCTTTTTTTATTTGTGCATTTATTGCTATAAGTTCTCTGAGCACTGCATTTGCTGTGTCCCGGTGGTTTTCATATGTTGTGTTTCCATTTTAATTTGTTTCTAAGAACGTTTAAATTTTATTTTAAATTTCTTCTATTACTCAATAGTTTTCAAGTTAGATATTATTTAGTTTTCATGTATTTAATTTTTTTCCCTTGTTCTTTCTATTATTGATTTCTAGTCTTTAGTGTCATGATTGGAGAAGATGCTTTGTATTATTTCCATGGTTTTGAATTTATTGAAGTTTGCTTTGTGGCCTAAAATACGGTCTGTTCTGGAGGATGATCCATGTGCATTGGAGAAGAATGTGTATTGTGCTGCTGTTGTGTGGTGTGTTCTGTGTGTGTCTATGAGGTCGAGTTGATTTTGTTATTTAGTTCTACATCTTTGTTGAGTTTCTTTCTTGTTGTTCTATGTATCATAGAAAGTGGTGTGGTAATGTCTCCTAGTATTATTGTAGAACTGCCTAATTTTCTTTTTAATTCTGATAGAATTTGTTTTTAAAGAACTCTGGTGGTGCAGTGGGTAAACTATTCAGCTGCTAACCAGAAGGTCTGTGGTTCAAATCCACAAGCTCCACAAGAGGAAGATGAGACTGTCTACTTTAGTAAAGATTTACACACTTAGAAAAGCTATGGGGCAGTTGTACTCTGTCTTATAGGGTCACCAAGAGTCAGCACTGACTTGGTGGCAGTAGTTTGGTTTGGGTTTTTATTACTGTCTCTTCCCTAGGTAAGTTTTCTGCCTCTTTATTTTGCTCACTTGTTAGAGCCAGTTTATCCAGTTTCTTCATATGATTAATTATTGCCTGCTTTCTCTGTGGTAGCAGAGTAGGTTCCTACTGGGTGACAAAGTCAAAGTCCCTCCACAACTCTTATGGGACCGTGGGGCCCTTCTGGGTTGTAGCTATCAGTTAGTACATCCTCTAGGGCTCAGGGCAGGATATCTCTGTAGCTGCCTTCAGGAACTGCTTCCCAAAAGGAAGGGATAGGCCCTCTGGGCATACATAAATTGGTATCTCAGTAGATGGTGGAGGACAAAAGGGGCTCAGTGCATATACAATAGTCCTTCCAGAACTGTTTGGGTGTGGGATGAGGGATGTTGCAGCTGGGCAGATGGTGGATAAAGGCACTAGAGACCCCTGTTAGTCATTAGGCAGTGGTGCAGATGGTACCTATTGGGATGTGACAGGCTTTGCATCTGAGGTGCTGTGCCAGGCATGCCGGTTACCTGGCATGCATGCAGGATATGTTCTTGCCACACACTGGTTTTGGGTGCTGTGGGTACGCTTCACCACTTGCCAGGTGGTGGGAGTGAGGGTACACAGGTCACTGGTCCCCTGATGGGCTGCTTGGGAGCTCTCACTGTCAGTTGCTAGGGCAGGTAGGTAGGGTGGTTTGCACCACTGGTCACAGGGTGTCTTGCACTGGAGGGGTGCAACTGGTGGGGGGGGGAGTGTGGGTGAGATGGAGGTGCACCTTCAGTTGGCACTTGGTGGCATGACAGAGCACAGTGGAGTGCTAAGCTATGAGGCTATAAGCACTGTTGGTTGCCAGTCCCACAGCAAGGGAGTGCATGGTTGTTGAGGTAGTGGGACATGTGGATGTGCGTTGGGGAGTGGGGGGATGGGGCGGAGTGAGGAAGGGAAGTGTGGGCTTGTACCGTAGTCATTTCTGGTAGTATGAGCTGCAGGGATAGTGAGTTCCTGATTAAAATCACCAGGTGGTTGTGGGAAGGGGGAGCATGCTCCTCTAGTCTGCCAGTGAGGGTTCTTGGGCACTTCCCATTGGCCGCAGCTAGAGATTGGGAGTGCAAGGATAGAGGCTGCCCATAGTCCATTTGGGTGGGGGATTTCCTACTGACATTCTTACATATTTATTTCTCCTGGTGTGTCACCCACCCCAATGGTTAGGGACTACCTCTAGTAAGTAACTCTGTCTCTGGGTTCTGGCTCCCTGTTTGCTCTGTGGACGCTGGAATCCCTGGAGATCTCCCTTTCCTTCCTGTATTTTCCTTCCACAGATGCAGTTCATGTCCTGCTCACCTTGCTCCAATCTGGCTGTGTCTACACAGTCTCTCTGGCTCCTGAGGGGAATTCTGTGAAATTACTTTCCTGCACTCTTCATTCTGGATCACAGCTGGTTTTGTCTCTTGAGGGCCATGTTGTCCTGGGCTGGCAGGCAGGGCAGGGCATCTCCACTCCTCTCTCTCTCTCTCTCTGTTTGCTGTTTTCGATCAGTTTCTTCTTCTAACGCGATGTGCAACCTAAGGCTTTATTGTTCCCTTTGATGCTCAGGGTTTTAAGATGGTCACCTGTATCTGTTTCACTTGATTCCTCTGGTGTTTGGAGTAGAGGGATGGCATGGCATGTCTGCCACATTCGGTTCTCTCTCAAACTTCTCTGCAATGTATATGACTCCTGTCTCTCACTGCTCTTCTAACATCTTTCTCTTACATATCAATGACAGCGTTTTGCCCAATACATCTAGCAATCTGTCCAGTGTCCACCTTTTGGATTCTTTTGAGGTCTCAGGGATCCTGTTCAGATGTTGATATTTCTCAGAATTACCCTTCTCTCTTGTTATCTGTTTCCACTCTGACTTCTTCACTGATGTCTTTTCCCCTGCTTTCTGTCTATAAACTTATGTCTGCACTATTTTTTTTTTGCCTGCTCTTTTACTCTCACTTTACACTTTCTTTTTGAGTGATTTCCTTCTCAGTTTCTACTGACACTGGTAAAAGGATGGTATCCAAATAGACACTTACTCTGTATCTCAATTTCTCCAGACCTCCAAAGGCATTCTCTTAAAATTCTGTTGGAAATGATACTTCACTTAAAATTTAAATTGGAAAAATTCAAAGTCACTATTTTCCCTAGTAAATGTAGATCTATTTTGCAAGTACTTATATCTATCTACCATGCTTGCCAATTATGGAAGTTAGAAATCTTAGAGTCACCTCATTCTCCTTCCTTTTCTCTTGCAGACATAAACATTGGTCTTCAAGTCCTACCAGTTTTGTGTCTACAATATTTCTAGAATTTGTCCCTTTCTTTTCATTCCCACTGCCACTGCCTTATTTATTCCATTACCTCTTGCATGAAGCAGTATGATAAGCTTTATGAAATTCCTTGTATTCATTCTCTCTGACAAAGAACCAACTCACCCATTAACTCTATGAAAACACATGATCCCTCCAAAAGTCATTTGTCTCTTTTTTTTAAATTTAAGTTTTTACAGCAGATTTTTAAATCTGTCTTATGCAATTATTGTATGCTGTCTTGTGTTCTTATCTCTTTTCTCCACTAGATTGTGAGCTTTTGAGGACCAGAATTGTCTCATTCACCTTGGTGTGCTATGTGGTGCTAACACAGTGTGTTGCAAACTAAATGTGCAGAGTATCTTATTGAACTCAACTGAAAAGATATGACAATTAGGTGGCCTAGAGAAAGTTATATATAAAAAAAGAAGTACCCTTTATGGATTCCTTCAGTTTTTTTTTTTTTAAAACATTCTATAAAGGAACATACACGAGCAAAATATTTAGAAAAAGTTCTCCCTAGATACTCTGGAATATATTGGAAGATCAGTGACAGATCTGAGTTCTTACTTCCTCACAAGCTAATGTTACATCAAGACATGATCTGACCCATCTGACCCATATTTGTACAAATATGTGTAATATCCCACTTATCAGAATCCATATTTCAATTACATTTAGATTTTCCCTGTGAAAATTTGGAATTGGTGGAATTTATCAGTCATGAAAAGGAACTGATATTCTACTTTGAAGGGAAAAATGTGTGCCTTAATGAAAAAATATATAAAAGAACATTAGAGCTTGGTCCAAGTGCGTCATTTTGTAGATAAAGAAAATGAAGTACAGAGAGTTTGTAACATGTCCAATGTCACATTGCTTGTTAGGAGTGAAACTGGAATATCAAACCCAGGTCCCAGGGGGAATAGACAGCCTTGGGAATCAGATAGATCTAGATTTAAATCTCAGCTCTGTTATTTACTCGGGCAAGTTTTTACTTGCTCAGATGAATTTAAAACACATTAAACAGCTTCAATATGCCAGGCATTGTGCTAATCTCTGGAAGGAGGGTGATGAAGTCTCTGGTCCTCATTTCCTTGTCTGAAAACAGAGATACAGCTACCTTGCAGAATTTATGTGGAGATTAAATGAGTTAGTGTATGTGGGTGTGTGCTGAGTGACACAGAGTGTGTGCTCAGGAAACAGAAGCTAGTGTTCAACCATGCTGTCTCTCTGCTCATGTAACACACGGGATCATATCTATTCACTCAACTTCTTTTATTTTCACAACCCTTCAAGTTTGTTCACCAGACAGTTATAAGAATCACGTTTATTATTTTCAGTAGTCCCTTGAAAACCTGGAGCCATAATAGCTTCTAAAATATTTCACTTGAAAAGATTCAGGTGAACTTGGTTTCTAAGTCTCAAATATTATTATGAAAATTTCTTTGATCATACTGGTTTATTTCTCAACTCTTCCACAGTTACCTGCTTTAATGGGACATCCTCAAAAATTCCTCTAAAAGACCAGCTGGTCACTGTGTAATGTCTCAGGGCAAGGTATTACATTTTCCCCACTAGAAATTATATCTCAGATGAGGAAAATCTTCAATATCATTTAGACACAAAAGCAGGATCTTACATTCATAGTCATTTCTGAAAATGTATCTTTTTCTTAAGCAATCAATTCTAATTCTGATTGATTGATTGTAAATAGTGGGTAAACTTTATGTGTTGATAGAAAGATAAACAAATAAAGATGTGTACATCATTTTTCAATACTAAAATAAATTTAGTTGTTTTCATAGATTTATTTCATATTACGAGAGCCTAACTAATTGAAAAGAATGTGTAACATCAAAACCCACTCAATTTCAACCTTCTTATTTAAGATTTTATATTGTATAAATTTTGGGACAACTATGAATGGAAACAGATTTTGCAAGTAAAATGGAGTAAAGCCTCCTATATACAGATAATTGGGCAAGAGATGACTCAAGGTGCTTTTCCTCAGATATTCATAACAATTTAGTGATGGGAGGGCCATTTTAGAGATTATCGAGTTCAATTCTATAATTTGTTAGAAGATAACCAGAGGAATGACTTGTCTGAGGTCACAAAGCAGACTAGAACCCAGGCCTTTCTACAAGGGAGCCATATTGCAGGGAAATACACTTTATAGTGAGGTGCTATATTAGGGTCGATTGAGTGGGAAAATGATACCAAGAAAAACACTGCATGCTAGAGGAAATTAAGATCACTTTGGCTTTTGATAGGCCAACTAATCCTGGATGAATTGCCCATTAAGAAAAGTAGGGGCCTAGTTAAATTAAGTTGCATTGAGCCATAAGATGGACATGACAAAAGGTGTGAGGGATGATATAAACAGATTTGTAGGTGTTTGTATTCCCAAGGGTAGCTGTGAAACGTGGACTTACTTTCTGGAGGGACCTTATCTTTGTGCGGGCATCCGGATAAACTGCGATGATGAGGATAAAGCCCAGTTACGTGGCCAGTTCCATCACACCCAGGGGTTGGACACTTGCTCTCTTTCTTTTCTGTTCTTGAGGGATCTAAAAGCGACAACAGTTGTCAAGAGAATGAATGTTTACCGGTTGAAGACAGTGTGGTTATTTAACAATCTGAAGAAACCTTTGCTAAATAAAGAAATAAAGCAGGTGTCAGGGGACAGACTGTCCTTAGATCGTTCTTTGATTTTGGGCACTTTTGTTTTGACCTTATACAATTTAATCATGAATCATAATGTATTTTAGTTTCTACCCTAAAGAAAAAAAAGGATAGTCTTAACCTTAACTCTTGATTAATTATTTTCCCGTGTGTTACATGATAAGCTGTATTGCTCAAAGAAATCAACATAAATAGTGATGAAACAGTGACCTTCTTAGAGAACAAAGCTCTACACCGTTGTAATTCATCAATTTCTCTGTGATATTCAGCCAAAGAGTGTAATGCCATTGCAAAACTCTTTAGCTGAATTTCTTATTGTATGCTTTGATCACATACACTATAAGCTGCAAAATTTTACTGGTTTTGAAATTTACTCTCTTGAAGGTAAGCAACACTGTTGCTTAGCATACCAATTCAGTACTTTTCTGGAAATCAACCGAACTCTCAGAAGGCACTGTAAGCAAATGACCAAAATGGTGGAAATCCCACCTGAGAGAGATGATGGGCAATCAAAAATGTTTCAGAAGCCGCTGGAGCAATCATTTGTTTTGATTTCTTCATCTGTACTTGGAAACCAGAGGAAGGCTTTTATAATGCTGTGCATGCATACACAAAATTAAGAGGTAATGTTTTTTTATAGCCCTGTTGGCTTCTCTGCAATACCAGTCAATGGGAGGATTAGAGCAGACATTTTGTCAAAAATTTATTGTCAGATGCCAGAAATGTAATGATATCACTAATAAAATAATTTTTAGACTTCAAATTTATCATAGTTCATAAATGTGCAGTATTGTCATTCCAAAAAAATTTTCTAAGGTAAAGCTTAGACAAAATAGTAAATACAAGTGTGCAAAACACTGTATTTTGAGCCAGTTTTTGAAAACCAGTTGCTAAGATCATCAATACACAGTCCATACAGTATGGCTATTAAGATTTTGTCTAGGAAATGTTATATTTAAATTTCTGAATGGATTTTTAAAATTGATGTTCCATCAATCATGCCAATCCTAACTTAAAAAAGTATGTTTTATTTTGGTTGAATTCACTTCATGTCAACAACAACAAAAAAGAGCTGGGTTTACATTTTCTGAAATCATGGACATTTTTCTTCAGTTATTCATGTTAACTTGAAACAGAAAAGGGAGTGACAGGCATGTATAAATGCTTGCATGTTTATATACAAAGCTCTCCATCTTCTTTTTTAATTAAAAAAAAAAAAAAAACTACCAATTTATTCTAGTGAATGTTCCTTTGAGATGCTGGAACTTCTATTCCAGTTCTGGTGTTTAGGAAAATATCTTTTATAGATTTGCCATCTACTCTGCTACAATTATTTATAGATACTAGCCCCAGAGAACAAATCTAAAATAATGTTTTATGACTTCAAACTTGAAATACTTTATTGAACCTTCTCTAACACATACAAGCTAAAAGGCTAACATTTTATTATATTTTGAGTAATTTTATATTATTGTATAGTTAATATAAATACAAAGTAATAAGGGCTTAGTAATGGTTTCAAAGGAAAATATTGAATACTTACAATCATAAACTGTTGATAAGAGATTTTTAACTTGATGTAAGTGATTTTAAAGGATTAAAAAAGTAAATTATAACTAATATGATTGAATTAATAATTTTTCATCAGATCATTTATAGTTTCTGAATAAATTATATTACTGGAAAGATTTCAAAGGTATTCCAAAATTAAACCCAGATTTTTATAAAAACAATGTGGCTCAAAACTGTTTCAATTTTTGAAAGACAACAAGGGTATAATCTCCTCTCGATGCATCAAATCCTATTAAGGTGGGTATGCTGTTTACCATCACCTTACCTATTAAAACCCATTGCCATGGAGTCAATTCTGACTCACTGCAACCTTTTAGGATAGAGTAGAACTTCCCTACAGGGTTTTCAAGGCTGTAAATCCTTACAGAAATAGACTGCCACATCTTTCTCCTGCAGAATGGCTAGTAGGTTTGAACTGCTGACATTTTGGTTAACAGCCAAGAGGTTAACCACTGCACCACCAGGGCTCCTAGTATCACCATTATCATCCCTCTCTTTCTTATTTCTTGTAATCCCAATTCATTTCATAAGTGGATATATGAACAAATACAAAACAACCAACCAAGCAAACAGACCAGTAAGTCAACCAAAAACCTTTTGACAATTTATAGAAAAAAACTGTGCTGGATTTAGCTTGCTTTCCTATTATTCCTTTTAGAGTGGATGACTGAATAGATGAAAGATATAGGAATTTCATTATCAATTTCTTTTATTGTAGCACAAAATTTTGGAAATATTACTCATTCATAATTTCAAATCTGCTTGAGAAGATTGTGTGTGAATGAGAATTACTACGAATGTTCTCTCCATCTTTCATAAAGTAACAGAATAGCTAGATTGTGGAAATATGCTGTGTTGTTGTAGGAATTGCCCTTTGGCTGTGTTGGTAAAGTTATTAGCACATCATTTTTTTTTTTTTTAAGGGACATTAATATTTTTGTCCCATTTTAGTGGTCTTATTTGATTTTATGTATTTGGCTATGATTATAATTATAGATATTGTCAAAAGAAACTTGAGAACAATGTGGAGAACGCTGATTCAAAACTGAAATCAACTGTGGTCAAAGGAAGAAGATCTGGGAAACCAGGAGAGTAGAAGAAATCAATATTTTCCAACTCATTTGGAATGTTCAGGTCCCCACATTTTCCTGCATTTCAGGGAAAAAACACATCTCAGTTTTATTGTTCATTCCCACCTCTGCTTCCACTTACTTAGGGGAAGCAAGCGGTTTGAATTTCAGTACTTGCTCCCCCCCCCAAAAAAAGTCAAAATCTGCATTAAGCCGCTGAGTTTAAAGGGCCCACAGAAACCAAAGAAACCATAGCAACAAAGAATATGCAATACCAAATGTGTCCACATGGTTATGTAGTATATCACTGCATTCTTCAAGACCAGAACTCCATATAAAACCCACAATTCAGAATCCTAAAACATACTTCTAAAATACTTTTGCCCAGTTGGGCATGAGAAGAGAACACAATTCTTTCCTAAAATGTTTAATTCCTGTAAGATTCTAAAAAATATAGCTACAAATTTCCAATAGAAAATTTTAGCACATATGATTTAAAAGAGTAACACTATATTTTAAACCTATATGCTATGTTTCATAGTCCTTGAAACTCTCAAACAAAGCCCAGTTACTCTACCAAGCTAAAGATCCTGTGTTTGAAAAACAACCCCCTTCATTAAATACCATATCCCACAATGGTCTAGCCTTCACCTTCATAACTTAAGCAACTGTTGGTTAGTGCTCAAGCACTTGCTAAATCTAGAACCCAATGAGCTTTAGGATCACATATTTTTCCAGTTTGGATTTTGTTTATAGCAATGCCCAACTTGTCACAGAACCTCTGTGCACACATTGAGAGGAGAATACACACCTATGTCACAATAGAAAAAAAAAATTCCCTAATTATTTGAAATTTATACAGCAACTGATTTTCAAACCACATTCCTAAACCTCATTATCAGATAAACAAGGAGGAAACATAGTATAAAATGCAAAACAAAAAATAATATTTTTTTATATTAATATGGAGGGGTTTAAGAAATCACCAATTTCATACTTTCAGTTGCTTCTTACTTCGTTCTAAAAGAATCTTGTAATTGAGATATCCACAATATCCAGGTTCTAGAAGGTGTTAAATTATAGTCTGCCTCATTACAGTGGACACCATCTTTACTGCAATCATTCAGGTTGGAAATATATATACATTCCCTATATGTATATACCTTTTAATATAGATGTATGTGAATATGCACCACATATTTAATAAATGAAAATCTGGTTAAAAAAATATCACATTGGATGTTTTGAATATTAAATTACATTTGAGAAAAAGCACCGTAACTGTTTCCACAATGGAATGGAATCAGTGAGGTGGAATGAATATACTAAAGAAATTGCTATTGATCTTAGCCTAGGCCACACCATGCCTTGCATAGCAAATGGTTTCCATTACCTTACTATCTTAAGATAATTAATGTGCAGTCACTGCCCTTATCTTATGTTATCAGTCATTCTGTTGCTGTTCAATTTCTATCAGAAATTTTTTCTATGGGGGAGGGTTTCATTAATAACTGTCATTTGATGATAATTTTATAAATCATGATGCCACATACCCAATCCAATTTAGAAAATATGTGCTTCATTACTGATGGACTAATTGTCACATAAACTCTTGCCACTCAATGTAGATAGTGATTCTTTTACAACACCACATGCTTATCCTAATATATCTTATCACATGATGTGTTTGTGTTTTAACCCTATCTTCCCCCAAAATGGATTTTCACATTGAAATATTATATTATTCATCTGCTCTTATAACATGACATTGAGCTGCTTTATGTATTTCTCAGAAAAATATTTTATTTACTCTTCAGAAACATGATCACAAAATATACTCCTGGAATCACCTCTAAGAAATAAACTTTAGAGATATAATTTAGTATAATTCATACATTGTAGATTATGATCAACATATTTTACTATAGCTCATGTTTACATGAGTCAACTTACGTTAGGTAGAAATATTACCTTTACCATAGTATGGCTTTTTGACATGGCTGTCACTGGATTTAGGTTTTCTCTCCTCCCCGGAAAGTTGTCTTGGAGATTGCTCCTCATATGATCTCATATTATCCCTCCTTCCAGCTTCCATTGCCATTTTTTCCCTCATGGCCTTGGCTCTTTCTGTTTCCAAAGCAATAGCTTTCTCAAGAAGGGTTAAATTACCCTTGGTCATATCAAAGACTTCTTCAGACCTGTCCGAGTTAACGGAGGTGGTATCGTCATCTCTTTCATGACATCCATCCTCCTTTGCACAGCTAGAAAAAGTCCTAGATCTGGGACTCAACTGTTCTTCAAGCCTCATTAAGTTCATCATGTCAGAGTAGTTCCTATCTGGTGTTCTTCCTGGGAAATCGTCTTCTTGCCTGACATGCTGACGGATGTTCATGTTTTGCTGTTGGTTCCTCTCCTGTGGATTTGTCTCACTGAGCTTCCTGGCCAGATCAAAGCACTGATTCCTCAAACACTCTAAACTGCTCAGACACACCTCCTCATCACTCTCCTCCACCATTTTTTCCATGAGTCCATTGTTCATGGGCTTGCCTAACATTACATAATTCATATTTCTATTATCCTGTTGTGACATACTGTCTGCATAATTTCTGTCATTAATGTTTTCTGAAAGCACAACACCATGTCCTTGGGCTAATAACTTAAGGGAGTCCACTGTTTCTCTCACAACGTCACTGTCTAAGTCTAAACTTAACTCGCTTTTCCGACCCAGGTTTTCATTTTTGTCACTATCATCTTCCAGACTATTGGAGGTATTGCTGTTCATTTCTGACTCAGTCCTGGCCCGGTATGCTGCATCCTCAGCAATTTTGCCAAGATTTAACAATGACTTGGCCACAAGTTCATCATAATTATCATACTCATCATTATTGTTATCATCCTTTTCTGTGTCTTGCATTATTCGAGTATTGTGACAATTCATTTGATGGTCTTCTGCAAAGAATAAAAAAGACAAAAAAGAAAAGAAAAGAAAAAAATGGCTAGAACTTGAAGTTTATTTGCAACAGCATGGATAGCAAGTTAACTGCAAGTCAAACACTGCTTATCATATATTAGAACCTTAAGTCCCAATTGCAGCTGGGTTTAAAGGGCTGACATAAAGAAAATGGATTGTGCTAGAAAACAGGAGTCCATTTAAAATATTTGCTATGAACTCTGGATTTCCTTACTTAATTGTAGAATAAACCAGTAATTATGGTAAATATAATTTTAAAAGTTTGGTTTTCATTATTTCTAAATTAAAAAAAAATCTTATTTCCTTCATTGGTTTTATTTATTTACAACACAACTAGATGCATAGTAATTACGTTCATCATATTACTAGGCTTCCTAAGAGTTCATGAATTTTACTTGTTGCCAACTCTTAAATAGCTGCTCACAGCAATAAGTTTTTAATTGGTTATTTTCACAGTGATACTTGGGCAACACAGAGGAAAGCTTCAGGTTCCTGAGAAATCACAGAGATGCCATACACTTTGGGAGTTCAGTGTCTTAAACACATGTTTGGGCTGAATTTATTTTGGGACTACCATGCTGAACATTGAAGCAGAAGTAAAAGATTAGTATGTAAATCAGATTTACTATGATTTCAATATCTATATCTCAGCAGGTTTGAGAAAACAGGAGGTGAAAAAGTGCACAGTGACCAAATTCCTATTTAAAACAGGATTGAGATGAGTTTGGTAGAGCTGTAGCACATATGTTATAGTATTAATTTGACATACAGTATTATATTCATGCATCTCACTTCCTCAGAAAAAATATTGGCAAGTTGGTAGAAATGTGTGAAAAAGTGTCATGCCTGATCTCTACAAAGTATTTAGAAATACAAAGCACAAAAAACTCAAATTTTTCATCCACAATGTTTTTTGTTTCAAAGTCAAAAAATATTTGGCATGTTTACCTTTTCTTTCTTTCTTTCTTTTTAACCATACCACATAATTATTAGCACATATATGGCAAGGTATCAAAAACTAAACCAAACCCACTGCCATCAGGTTGATTCCAACTCATAGAAACCTAATGGGGCAGTTCACAAACTTGTAAATCTTTACAGTAGCAGACTGCCTTATCTTTCTCCTGTAGCATGTCTGGTAGGTTTGAACCCACCAACCTTTTGGTTAGTAGCTGAATGTTTTAAGCACTACGTAAAAGAGATATCCTTATTGAAAAGTATACACACATGGATCTTCAACATATTTCCCTTCCTGAGACTGGATTTGGTTAACTTTATGCCATTTTCACATTTGTTTATTTATTTTTTTAGTGATTAACAAAACCAAGTAGAAAGAACTTTTATAATTGATTAACGCTTTGAGGTAATAAAGTATATTGACTAGTAAAATATTGCAGTTAACTAAGTTTGTAACGTCATTTCTTGTACCTACAGTGGTTCTTTTCTATGGATTTTATGATATCACCACAGAAAAGACTTTTGTCAGTGAAAAATATGTGGATCTTAACATATCAATTACAGAAAATAACATTTTTGCTAGCCCACACATGGAATAAAGAAAAATTTTAATCTGACACATCTTTATAAACATCAGCAAATCAAATTCACCATTTATTAGTCATAGAGCATCATTAATCGTATGAAACAAATACTCTCTCTCTTCTGGGTAATTTCCATAGATTTTCTAAGAAAGAAAACTGATGAATGCAATTAGAAACATTGTGAACACAGTAACCTAGAATGTATACCTTGTCATAGTCCTAGGGTTCAAACTCTTAGGAAATGAAGTCAATCCTGTTCTAATGATTTCTTTGAAAATATAAAAATTACATTTTCTTCTCAATTTATGCACTTTAATTCTCATATTCACGGGCAGTAATTAGAAAATTACTCTTAGGATCACTACCCAAAAACCCACTGCTGTCGAGTTGGACCCAATTCATAGCGACCCCTCCTTAGGTTTCCGAGGCAGTATCACTACGGAAGTAGATCACCAACCTTCCTTCCAAGGAGTGGCTGGTGGGTTTGAACTGCCAGCCTTCTGGTTAGCAGTCAAATGCCTTACGCACTACACCACCAGAGCTAGGCTGTATTATATCTGCCCAATATGGTTACGAATTTTGACAGCCAGCATCATAGCACCTAATAAGAACCAACTAGGAAGCAAGAAAACACATGCAGTATCTTAGAGCATTTTGAAAGTTGAGTCAAAGAAGAAACCATGGTAAGGTAATATTTATTATTTTAATAAATTTTCTCCTAAATTTCTCTCATGAAATTCATCCTGCCACCCCGAAGAATGTGGAAAAGGAGAAGAAAGTCAATGGAAGTGGTAAACAGGAGAAGGGAAAGCCTGTATCATTCTTTCAAATGGTTCTGAAAACATGATAAATCCTGATTGGAATATGACAATTGTCTACATTTTCAAGTGTTTCATGAATCTTATTTTACACTTTTCTATTTGTCACCATCAAAGCAAATCTGTTATGCACAAGATTATTTGTTAATTTTCCACATTCTAAGTCTCAGGATTATCTTCAATTTATTTTTCCTGAATAACAAGTAAATTTATGAGTAACAAGTTATTTCTGAGTTTACCAACAGCCCTTATAGTCTCCTCTATGTAAGCCCTATTCCTTCAGCTGTTACCTATTTAATAACCATAGCTAACTTTTTTGTCACTAGTGCTCAGACGGCTCCTTTGTTACTCTCTCGAGAGGGACCGGGTCTCCGGGAGCAAGGTAAGCATGGGTGGGCTGGTGCTTACTCACTGATCTGCACT
>NW_006921791.1:2939113-2972892 GCF_000298275.1 Orycteropus afer afer
CCAGAATGCTCCTTGGAAGCAAGAATGGCCAGACTTCGTCTCACCTATTTTGGTCATGTTGTAAAAAGGGACCATTCCCTGGAGAAGGATGTCATCCTTGGTAGGGTGGAGGGTCGACGAAAGAGGGGGAGGCCTTCAAGGAGATGGATTGATACGGTGGCTGCGATGATGGGCTCAAGTATAGCAGGGAATGTGGGGCTGGCGCGGGATCAGGCAGTGTTTCGTTCTGCTGTGCATGGGGTCGCTATGAGTCAGAAACGATTTGACGGCACTTAACAACAACAACAACAACCTTTTTGAACTTAGGTATCTATTCCTCCTATCACTTGATTCATGAGTTAACATCCCCCTCGGAGGTTAAGACAAATATGGACAAGCTTATTCACATAGCCTCACAATCGCATAGTTGAGGGAAACTGAGAATACTATAAGGGAGTCTCTTAATCAACAGTAAACTGGGAGAGAGGGACCCTGTGCAAAATATATTGCAGCTATAAATGCCAAAAATGTAGTACATTAATAGAAATTTTTTGCACAATTCTTTTTTAGTCATATGTGAATAAATATAAAAATAGAAGTTATCAAACTTTGTTCTCCCTGCTGCTTTGCTGTTTGTTAGTTATGTGATTCTGGTAACCTAAACTTTCTACACCTTAATTAGCTCATCTGTTGGTGGCTAATCTGTTGTTAGTTGCTGTCCAGTCGACTCATGATGATCTGATGTATGCAGAGAACTGCTCAAAGGGTTTTCAAAGCTGTGACCTTTCTGAAGCAGATTGTCAGGCTTGAATTTTGAGGTACACCTAGGTGCAATTGAACTGTCTTCTTTTTGGCTAGCAGTTGAGTGTGTCACCATTTCTGTCACCCAGGGACATCAAGCTCACCTTAAAAAAAAAAAAAAAAGAAAAAACCTCACTGCCATTGAGTCAGATCTGACTCATAGCGACCCCTCCTTGGGTTACTGCGGCAGTATCACTACAGAAGTAGATTGCCCAACCTTCCTTCGGAGGAGTGGCTGGTGGGTTTGAACCTCCAGCCTTCTGGTTAGCAGTCAAATGCCTTAAGCACTACACCACCAGAGTTCCTTCACCTGTAAAGTGGAGCTTAAAAACAAAACACCCCACAAAACTGCCTGGGCATTCATAGAGAGTTGTTGCAAGAATCATGTAACTAGGATGTGCCTTGTGAAAGAACTTCGTATGTTGTAAGTATTTTGCACATGGGTTGGCTAGTCTTTTCATGGTGGCATTGGTCTGTGGAGCGGATGCTTGGGGGGAAAGGAGGTCTTTGTAGAAGAAATCTAGAAACAAGTAAGGCAAACTTATTAGCATCTGAATACACGGCCTATAATAGTGGCTTGACTATTATTCAGAGCTCCTAATGTTTTGTTACATTGAGGTGTCATGATTGACAGCAGTAAATATGAGCATGGTGGGTGAAAATGCCAGGAGTGGCTGAAAATCCTTGTAGGTTAATAGAATCTCTGAAGTTACTGGTATTTAACTATTTCCAAGCACATTTGAAGGAAAGTCAACTCTTAATTATCTAGACTAATGGAGGGGAACAGTCAGTCAATCCGTCAACAAGCAGCTTCTAAATATCCACCATGCCTCAGCCACGTCTAGAATTCAAAACATTATTTACATGTAGTTTTTAGAATGTCATCTCTGGCTTTATATTTTCAGGCAATTTACTTTTCTAGTTACGTGTTTGCTGAAGCTAATAATGAAATGAGTCACACATGGCGGCAGGCTGTGGGCGATGCACCAGGATTTCCTATTCCCGCCCGGGACTAACAATGTTGTACAGATAGTCCACAAATAAAATATTCCAACCACAAAAAAAATTTGAGAGCCAATTTTACCAGTTCTTTGTTTAATCAATTTTTTATCCAATATGGAAAATGATTTTATAATGAAAAAAGCATTTTACCAAAAAAGTATTTTAAAGTACAAGTTTATGTTCTAAACAACCAAAAAAAGAAAAATCCGTACCGTTTGCTGGCGAGTTGATTCCAACTCAAGGCTACCCCATGGAGGCAGAGTAGAACTGCTCCACAGGATTTTCCAAGTTGAGCCTTTTCAGAAGCAGATCACCAGGTCTGTCTCCTGAGGAATCGCTGCATGGGGGAACAGACTACTTTTCAGTTAGTTGTTGAGCACTTAACTGTTTGCACCACACAGGGCTTCCAAGTTCTAAATAAAAGAGTATAATTATTTAGATACAGGTTTAAAGAAAAGACCAAAGCATGTAGAGTTTTCCTTTTTTATACTTTCTTTTAAAAAATCTGTTCTCTAGCAAAGCTGCACAGTTCTATAGGAATCTAGACATTTCCCCCCTAAATGTAATAGAGTGGGTCATGTGGGGTGGAAGCATAGAATTTTAACACTAAAATAGAAGTTGGAGATAATCTGACTCAAGCACTTTCAGACGGGGAAACAAGCCCCAAAAAAGGAAAATTGATTTAGTGGCTAAACCCATGTACTGTTTCTATTTTTCATCAGCTAATTACAAACCTCATTTCTTTTTTGCCATCTAAGTATTATATGATAACAACAACAGAAACCCAAGGAAGGGCTGCTATGGGTCGGTCCGACTTGATGGCACAAAACAACAACAACAAAGTATTATATGTGTGTTTTTAATTCCTACATAAACTTTATGAAATTTATCAAGATTGCTATAAGGAATTCATTCTCCCCAATTACAATTAGAAATTCAAAAGCTTTTCTTAAACTAAAAAATGTAGTCTGTGGTTGTTAAGTTTGTGTTTCAACTTGGCTGGGCCTGGTTGAGTGGCTGGGTACCTGGTTGTAGTATTCCCCAAGATGAGACTGGTGATCAACTGCATGGTGGAATCTACTGTGAGCAGCTGGGTAGCTGGTCTAGGGATGTGGTCTGCTTCCTGTATACAAGGAGAAGCCTTGGGGAACAGTCTCTGGCTTATGGCATGTTTGAACCCTGAATGTGGCTGTGTCATTGTTCAGCAGCCTGCCATGCACTGCCGACCTTGGAACTCCCAATGGACTTGAATTAATGACCTGCTGTGTGGTTTGGTAACATCAGGACTAGGCCCTTTTACTTGTCAACCTTGGGCTTGTCAGTCTCAGCAGCCAGTAGGTGTGTGAGTGAAGAAAAGCCTCTAGCGTCAGTGTGCCTGGAGCAAGAGTCAGAGCTGAAGCCCAAGGTTGAGGGAATTTCACCCAGCCCCTAGGGCCTGGCACTTTGAACTAGGACTGAAAGCCTCCAAACTGTAAGAGAATAAACTCTTGTTTGTTAAAGTCATCCCATTTGTGGTATATATTCTTGTCAGAGAGGCACTAGGTAACCAGAACATGGTCATTGTGTGGTGTTTTCTCCTCCATCCTTATGACTAAAGTATAGTTAGAAATTTGTGGATTTTATCTTTGTGATGGTCTTTTATAAATACAAGCACTGACTTTTTAGCATTTTGTCTTAAAAAAAAAAAACTGTCTAAGACTTAACTTGAACATTTTCTCTTTCTTTAAAGATCTAGTCCTAATTCAATTACTACTATTCTTTCTAAATCATTGAAATAGATGACGGACAAGCAAATAGACAACTGGTTTAGAAAGCATAGCCTTTGACACTATTTCAAAGCAGAAATTACTGTAGTCTTTAGCAGATCAAGGGATACATGGCCTAGTAGTACATTAATGTATTTCAAATCATCATGCTGTTTTATATGCCATCAGCTTTGGTTGTTGTGGCTGTTAAATAAATAAATAAATATAAAATATAATTTTATCTGTAAAATTAATTTTACAAAAATCCATACCCATTAGATAATGTTTGATAATGTTTTAGATTCTAATGAAAAAATCATGGTGTTTTAAAGACATTGTCCTTAAGGAAAGAACAAAAAATGACAATCATTATATATACCCCATAATGTAAATAGTGAAACACAGAATGTCTTTGTGTTGAGTAAGTGAAATTTATGAATAAATACAGATTTGTCAAAGTTTCATGGCATGTAGCTATTTATCTTTTTAATCGCAGTAAAGACTCTAAGACATAGGCATTAGTCCCTCTTTAAATATACCAATATTGGGCCACAAAGAGGTTGATGATATTCCCCAAGTCATATTGCTATTAAGTGGCAGAGCTGGAATGCCATATCAAGAATCCTGGGTGCAGTCCAGGCCTGCGGGCTTGGGGCCATAGTCTTGGGGGACATCATGTTCAACTGGGACAACATAGTACATAAAAATCTTGTTTTACATCCTACTTTGGTGAGTAGTGACTGGAGTCTTAAAAGCTTTTGAGTGGCCATCTAAGATGCAACTATTGGTTTCCTCTCATTGGGAGCAAAGAAGAGTGAAGAAAATCAAAGTCATATGGAAACAATTAGTCCAAATATGATGGACCACAAGTACCTCAGCCTTTATGGCCCTGAGACCAGAAGAACTAGATGGTGCCTGCCTACCAATGCCAACCACTGAGAAAGGGATAAAAATTGGAGGTACTGGATAGAATGGGAGGAAAAATGTGGAAGAAAATTCAAAAACACAAAGATGACCAGAATTACTGGTTGGATAGAGGTTGGTAGAACCTCAGAGACTATGGCCCTGGGTGATCCTTTGGGCCTGGAAATGGACTCACTTCTGTGGATTGGCTCTCAGCCCAACAGTAGAAAAACCTACAAGCAGTACACCTACCTCAGGGAGATGCACCCCTTAGACCAATCAGTCATGAGACATCAGACGGGCAACATTCACATAGAGGGGAAGCTGGCCAGACAGAAATGCACAGATGAGAAGGGCACAGGGACTGGAGGGTGGAGGAGAGCTTCTTATGGTTGGGATTGTAGTCCGGGTGGTGAAATCAAATGTGCATTAACTCTTGAGAGTAATGACAATTTGCTTTGTAAGTTTGCACACAAATCACAGCAAAAAATTAAAAAAAAGGAAAAGAATTCTGGGTGAAGAGCTGTTTTCCCCACTGTTCAACACTGCCTCTGCTTCCAGACCAACCAGAACTGCACTATTCTCATCAACCTAGGAATCCAGAGGGCTAATTTTAGACTAGTTCCAACTAGACTTTCAGCTCTTCATTAATAGATGCTAACACCATTGCTTATTCCCTAAATATTCCTTTTTTTTTTTTTTGCTTTTTAGCATTTGTCTCCTGATATTTCCTTTTTAAATACTATATTTTGGTTTGGTATGATTTGAAGATTTAGTTCCATCACAAGTCATTGAAATTGGAATTTTCTTAACCAGTCATCTACCAAAGTCCTGACTGATGATGATGTGGAAAGGAGATTTTAAAATTTAGGAAAATCCTTGTCTATGGACTCTTTTTCAAGAGAGCATTGTGGTCCTAATTTCATTCAGGTGAAAGTTTCACTCATGGAAAGCATGAAGGAATTGACCAGGTAGAAAAGAAAGTGACAACTCAGAACACAGTTATGCAGAGAAGGGAATGGAAGGAGCTATAGATAGACTGATTGATTATTTTGTGATTCTGTTTTAAATGACCCTGTCATTATAATATATGTAGTTTGCTTTTTAAACCAGAACAGAGACAATATGAAGCCATCTCTCTTCTCTCTTCAGTCCTTCAAATACCTCAGACACACTTTGAGATAAATGTGGCATCTTTCCTTCTATGGGGAGCTCTAGTGGCATAGTGCTTAAGGCATGTGACTGCTAACCAGAAGGCTGATGGTTCAAACCCATCATCCACTCCTCAGAAGGAAGATTGGGCAATATACTTCTGTAGAGATAATGCCTTGGAAACCCAAGGAGGGGTTGTTATAAGTCAGATTAGACTCAACGGCAGTGAGTTTTTTTTTTTTTTTTTCCTCTATGAGTAAGAGAAGTAATTGTACAAGTCCAGGTACTCTTTCATACACTTGACTCTGCTAGAGAGATGTGCTTAACCATGAAAGGGGCAAGGAGATGTGGGCTTTCCTCTACTACTCTCCAGTATAAATAGGAATATAGAGACAGTATGCAGCCTGGATTCTTGCCACAGCTTTTCCCCCAGCTATTAGCGCTGGGACCCTAGGATCCCACCTTCTCCGTCTCATCCTCATCTGAGCAATGATGTGGTTTAACTAGAAGACCTCTAAGACCCCTTCACACCCACAGGTTTATAATTCAACATGGCCAAAAAGAGAACCTTGAAATAAAAGTGGAATAAAAAGTTTGAATATGCAAGCCATTTATGGACAAAAAATATCAGATTTGTTACCTCTGTAGACTGAAAAAACCCATTTTCAATTATATGCTGATTAAAAATATTGTTAGTCTTACTGTCAGTTTTATGGGAAACTAAGCTCTGGTAGCATAGTGGCTAAGACACTTGCCTGCTCACCAGAAGGCTGGTGGTTCAAACCCACCAGCCACTCCTCAGAAGGAAGGTTGGGCAATCCTACTTCCGTAGTGATACTGCCTCGGAAACCCAAGGAGGGGTCGCTATGAGTCAGGGCTGACTTGACGGCACATAACAACAACAACAACAACAAACTTCAGATATATCCATCTTTATGCTAAGTTTAAACAGTGCTTTCTGTATTATTGGAAGTTGGCTTTATGCTCTCATCTCCTTTATAAGCTTGAGTACAATAAGAAGATTGCCAATATTTCCATATCAATCATTGCCATTTTTTTTGAATCACAGAATATTCGTTCTTATAATACATTTGAAGACATGAAAGTCCAGAATGTTGAGGCAACAAGGTTACCATTAATAGATCCTCATAATGGTAAGTTTTGAATTTTCACCTGCTCTTTCACCAGTTCAAGTTTTTTCTTTCTTTCTTTTTTTTTTTTTTTCCCATCGTACCATATTTCCTCTACTTCCTAAACTCTTTAATATTCTGGGGATTTTAAAGTGGGCATATTTCAAGGATAAATTATCCAAGAGATAAAAAAAATCCAAATGAAGGAAGCATTTATCCACTTCAAGTAGCAAAGACAAATCTTCGTTTCATACTCTTTTACATTCCCAAAGTTTGAGAAATGGGAATCCTTGGGTGGTGCAAAGGGTTAATGCTCTCAACTGCTAACCAAAAGGTTTTGAGGTTTTCATCCATCCAGAGGCACCTTGGAAGAAAAGCCTGGCTATTTATGAAAAAGCTATTGAAAACCCCATGGAGCACAGTTCTACTCTGATACATGTAGGGTCTTCACGAGTTGGTCAGACTCAATGGCAGCTGGTTAAGTTTAAGAAATGAAAAGAAACCAGCAAATAACAAAGCATGGACACCTTGATTAGAGGACATGCTTTAACCAAAAAAAACCAAACTCACTGCCATCGAGTTGGGCCTGACTCATAGCGACCCCTCCTTGGATTTCCGAGGCAGTATCACTACAGAAGTAGATTGCCCAACCTTCCTTCTGAGGAGTGGCTGGTGGGTTTGAACCGCCAGCCTTCTGGTTAGCAGTCAAATGCCTTAGGCCACCAGAACTCCCAGAAGGCATGCTCTACTCAAAGTAAAACCTCCCCACCAGCTCCCTGATTTGAATGAGTGCTAGTAAGGAACACAGAACTATAGTGTAGGGAAGGGATGGAGAGATGGGATTTTGTGCTATGTTCAAAATGACAAATTTCAAATCTTTTCTAAATAAATGTTACTTAATTGGAAGAGCATACTCCTGGATGTCCTTGGTACATTAGCGTGCATTGCTAGAGTTTAGGGTTATTTGAGAGCAGATCGGCAAATGTGCCTCTGCAAACTACTCACAGTAATCCATTTATTTTATGTTTTGATGGCCATCACAGACTGGGTCTAATTCCAACCTGTTGTATTTTTTTTCTTACTCCTCTACACTACAGGGTCTTTATCTATCATAACAATTCCTCTATAATCCAAAGCTCCACATACTGGTTGTATATTTAAATGATATCATCAGTGACCACACACTAAGCAGATAGCACACGTTGGTGAGACACAGGATGCTGGGAGGACAGATATATATATATATATATATATATATATATATATATATATGTATGTATATATATATACTCTAACAGAGGGACCGTGAATGCAACTGAAGAGACAAAGCACTCAAAGTTTCTCTTAAAAGTTGTCTAAAATGCACAATTGATATGTGGAATATGATTTCTCTATTGGTTATAAAATTATATTTAGAATTAGCTCTCTCTCTCTCTTTTTTTTAACAAAGGAAAGTAGAAATACCTCACTCCAGTAATAATTGCTGTGCATTGTACAAATTAACTAGAGAGATATCCTCCCATTGTGAGAACCTGTAGTTTATATATTCTATTTGAAGACAATTATTTCCATTACATGGAGATTGCATTGATCAAATTATGTCAATAAATACTGCATCTATATAATCTCTATATGCAAGAGAAAGACACCATGGTGCATAGCATCTACTTTTATGGACTATCACAACTGAGCAGTACTAATAATTCTTAGAGAGAAGAAAGGTAGAGAACAACCCTGGGAGATGAAGGTTTGGGGCCTTGACCTTCCTCCCATGTTACTCCTCTACCCTGTGTTTCTTGACTGCTCTGCTGTTGTGACAGTAGCAAGTAAAAGAGGAAATGTGTACAGCTGGAAAAGCAAGACAGGAGGGATTGATATTTATGCAGGGTAGTATAAATCTACTATCAGGATTTAGAACTACAGAGAGAGCCTTTTGAAGGAGCCCTGGTGGCACGACAGTGAAAGTGGTTGGCTGCTAACTCAAAGGTGGGCAGTTCGAACCAACCTAGCTCCTCTGTGGGAGAAAGACCTGGTGATCTGCTTCCATAAAGTTCACAGCTTAGAAAATGCTACAGAGCAGTTACACTCTGTCACATAGGGTCACTATTGTTGTGTTGCTATGTGCCGTAGGAGTCAGAAATCAACTCTATTGCATCTAGCAACAATAAAGTCTTTTAAGGACTTTCCTCCACGGTCCCTAGATGGCGCAAATGGTTTGTACTGGATTGCTGAATTTTGTTTTTAGATACTAATAAAACACAGAATGCCTCTCTTAAAAGTTGTTTAAAATACACAATTAATATCTGGTATATGATTTCCCTATTGTTTGTGAAAAATAAATTAGAATTAACTGGTTAGCAGTTTGAACCCACGCAACTTTTTGTTTTTATTGTTATAAGCTGTCGAGTCAGACCCAACTCATAGCGACCCCTCCTTGGGTTTCTGAGGAAGCTTAGTGATCTCTCCTTAAGATTACTTCCAGGAAAACCCTATGTTGTTCTGCTGCTCAGTAACACATGGGGTTGCTATGAGTTCGAATTAACTCAATGGCAACTAAGAAAAACAATACAACATGCTGTTACTTCAGACAGTAGTTTGTTTTTATTGGTGTTAATTTCTGTGTGGATGATTTTGGTGTTTTATATGCAATTGCCCAAAATATATTTCTAGGTCTTTTCCTTGACTGTATGTTGCTTCTTCTGTGGTTATTTTTGGGCTTCAATCTCATTACCTTACATGTCTGTTCATTGAACAGCTTACCTGTTTACCCATCAATAGAACTCTTACTGGATTTGATTTTGTTTGCTCTGTTCCCTTGTATTCACTGCTTTCTTCAACTTTCTTTCCTTGTAAATCAATCTACTCTGAAGAACTGTGCCAAATGCTTCCCTAAACTCCAGATAGGTTGGGTACATTATTTCATCCTTGTCTATGAATGCAGAGGAGTCCTGATGCCTCAGCGGTTAAGCACTTGGCTGCTAACCAAAAGGTTGCCAGTTTAAACCCACCAGCCTCTCTGTGAGATAAGGTGTGGCAGTCTGACTCCACAAAGATTATACCCTTGGAAACACTATGGGGAAGTTCTACTCTGTCCTATATGGTTGCTATGAATTGGAACTGACTTGATGGCAATGGGTTTGATTTTGATTTTACCAATGCAGTTCAGTCCTTAGGGAACCCAAGCAAGGGTTGCTATGCTAGAAATAGTCTTCTCTTCATAAACAGATAAGTGCTCCTCACTAAACTATGTATTTCTAAAATGTTTAGTGATCTTGCGTTCTTTCATTAATTTAATGCCTTACACATAATTTAAATGAAACACATAGACCTGACATTTCTGACATTTTAAAGGATATTGATTGAAATAATGGAAACCTTAAGGAGGTAAGCATTGGTTCAGATTTTGGAAGATCTGCCATAGCTGATTAAACCAAAACAGCATATCTATTCAAGAATAATCCTACATAGGAAAGTGAAGCATAGAGACACATTTCTTCCTAGGATGTTGAAGCATGTATGAATTTAATTAGCCATTTATTTACTTAAGTTAAAACTGCCATTTTCAAATATCTCTGTAAAACTGCAGAATGCAAAAACTTCTGAGCAGGGAATATAATATAACCCTCCAATTTTCTTTATCAGCTCACTGACAAATTTTATAATTATAGCTGTTTTGCATAGGTTAGCTTTGCTGAGCCAAGAAGAAGTACTAACGAAATGATATTTAACTATTAATTTACAAATAATTATTCAGCACATGCTTCAGAGCAAAACAAGTAACCAAAGAGACAAAGTCCTGGCAGTCAGCAGTCATGAAACTTATATCATAGGTGGCAAAAGAGATAAAGATTAGGAAAATAAATATATAGTATAATGTTATATGGGAGCTCTGGTGGTGTAGTGCCTGAGGCGTTTGAATGATAAAGAGAAACCCACCAGCCACTCCTCAGAAGGAAGACTGGGTAATCTATTTACATAGTGATATCGACTCAGAAACCCAAGGAGAGGTTGCTATGAGTCGGCTCCAACTCAACGGCAGTGAGTTTTTTTTTTTTTTTTTTTTTTGTGAGATAATACTATATGTGGTATGAAGAAAAATGAAGCAATAAAAGAGGGCAGAGAGGGATAAGGATGGGATGCTATTTTAGGTTGGATGGTCGGTTCCTAAGTAAAAGGTCGCCACTTCAAATCCACCAGCTGCTCCTTGGGAGAAAAGACTATGATTTGCTCCTGTAAAGATTACTGCCTAAGAAACCCTATGGGACAGTTCTACTCTGTCATATAAGTTTGCTATGAGTCAGAATCTACTCAGTAGCACACAACAACAACCAGGACTCAAAAGTTCCACTTCCTCCTCCATAGTCCCCCAAAATGGTGTTCTTTGAATTTATTGCCTATGATTTAGTTAATTTTCCTGAAATATCCTGTAGTTAATTGACTTTGCATATTTTATTTTATAATAATGTAACTATGTGAAACCAGGACTCACGTGCTTTCCTTTGGTTTATCACACATTAGATCTATTTTGCAGATTAGCTTTCTTTTTGGAGATTTCATGACTCTCTACCTTACTGTTCAAAAATAAGTTAAAGTTAATAACTCTCAGATTGAGATTGACTGAAAATATAAAGCAATTACCTCTCTTTCTCCCTCCCACAAATGTATACATACACATACACACATTCAAATAGGTCAAATAGTTTCTAAAATAATTATATTAACTTGAGAATTTCTTGCCCAGCAAAGTAGGATTGTTGTGGTTACTGTTGATTTTACTAAATCAGGTAGTCACAAAAGAGTCTGTGAAGATTCCGGTTCTTCTGTGTTATAGAGTGACTTTGAAACAAATGTAGTTGCACCTGTAAGTCTGTTTGATTGCAAAGAAACTTGAGAAGGCATTGGGGTCCCTTTTCTTCATTTCTAGTCAACCATAGTTAATCCTCTGTCAGATGGAAAAGAATCTGATCTGTTTTTAAAGACCCTCCAGAGATAACACTACAACTTTCCTTGGTAACCTAATTTAAAGCTTAACAATCCTCAATATCAGAAAATTTGTTCTTATTTTCAACTCAAATCCTTAAAGCCTCCATCTCAGCACATGACTTCTAATTCTGTCCTTGGGAAGAAACATAATTTATAGTTTTCATGTATACATGCCTCTTTTATATGATGCTGTTTGCTTCTTTTTGCAAAAGGTGATATCCATCCTGTTTTTGTGTTTCCCATGGAACACAGTACACTGCTGGGTACGCAGCAATTGCATACCATGTTTTGAAATGAGCTGTTGCCAGGCTTTCAGTTTTTTATTGGCTCAACCTTAATATACGTGATATACTTGCTACGTATAGCCATGGCCTTGGGTTTAGAATGATAAAAATGCTTAAATAAATGCACAAAGAGCAGTACCATGTTAAAATCACCCTTTAAAACAATCACTATGCGGGAGTTCTGAACTGATTACCTTGTTTTCAAACATTTCCATATACTGCAACTTTTTTACATGTTGAAACAGAACAGTCATGTGAATGAAGAGAAAGTATTGGTATCCTAAATTTGAAGTCAAATTTAGGTCCAGTGAGGTTCAGTGACTTGCTCAGGGTAAGAGATGGAACCAGAGGTAGTAAACACATTTTATTCTTAGGCTTTTTTCTGTACTTCAACAGATACACTTGAATACAGAATAAAAATGAAATTAACAAGACAAACCAAATAAACTATTGTTCTCCTAAAATGGATCTTAAAAACAAATAGAATAAAGATACTTTAGACCTATTATCTCACATGTTTTATTTTTCATTATTATGTTAAAAGATCTTTCTCAGTGCTTTTTATGTATTATTTGCATCTTAAATATATGTCACATTATACTTTCAGCAAATTTTCTGGTTTATATAGAAGTACCTGAAATTAATCAAATATAAGATATAATTATGTTTTATAAATTCACAAAATTAATTTGGATGAAGAAAGTTCAGTTTTTTATCTGTGATAAAAAACTGTTGTTGTTGTTATGTGCCATTGAGTCGGACCCAACTCATAGTGACCCCTCCTTGGGTTTCCGAGGCAGTATCACTACAGAAGTAGATTGCCCCATCGTCCTTCCGAGGAGTGGCTGATGGGTTTGAACCGCTAGCCTTCTGGTTAGCAGTCAGGTGCCTTAGGCACTATGCTACCAGAGCTCCAACTAGAAGCATTTAATTATTTCATTACTCATTCCCAAGAGACAAGTGCCATACATTTCAATATACTTATATTCTAAAATAATGCTTCCATACTTGTTTGGTAAACTTCCTAAAATAATGCTTTCCTGGAAGTAGGAAATGATTAACTTTTATGATTTAAAAAAACTTCATATTTTTTCTCCCCGTCCACAGTTGTTCTCATGTTGAAACCTTGCATACTAAACATATCATTTTTGTTTCTATGTTGGTTTCAGTACTCACTGCTTTTTCTGCTGACTGCAGTAGAAAAACGGTTGGCTAATTCTGATTTTCACAGTCTGTCTGCATTTTAACTTGCTTTCCTCATCAGGGATATTTCCCTGAGAAAGACATAAGAGGATAATTGGCTAATCAATATGGAGAACAATATCCTAAAGGGAAGTTGGGAAATCCAGAGGCCACAATTCAGACCCCTCATCACATTCATTCTGTCATTATCTTATGAAAATTCAGGCCTATTACCAATTATTGGGATGCTCTAGTAACTTGTGGTATCACACAATATCATGTTTAAAAGAAAAGAAATGCCCAGTAAACTTCACAATTCTTTTTTAATGTTGGTTTCTGGGGTGGGTTTTGACTTGAATTCTTTTTAAGAAAACCTACTTAAGGAGCAGAATGGCTCTGTTAAAAGACAGTCTTTTTGATAGGACACTTTCATGGTCTGGGCAGTGATAACAGAGTCCACTTAATAGGGGCTGATCACTAGCACATCCACAACTATTTTAATAAATGATATAGAAGAGTCACATTTCACTAATTGACAGAGGTACCCTCTCTGTTTTTGATTCCACACACACATTTTTTGTTCTGCTTCTGGTCGGCATAAATGTCTCACTTAGAGTGATCATATATTTGAAAAGGTTCTCATCATAACTATTATCATGTTCCCTCAAACTGCCAAACTCCTTCTTAGGTGTAAACTTCCACGGATCCCACCACTCAACTTTGGCTAATTAATATAGAGCAAAAGATGCTAAAGAAAAGCTAGAAAACCTTTTAAAAAGGAAGACATCTACACTTCATCTAATTTAACCTAATGATAAAGGGAATTGTCCTTCAGAGTCCAATTATCCAAGACAGTCCTGAGATTCAAGAAAGAGTAGTAAAGAAAAAATTTTATCCATTACAAATGCATTTCAAAAACAGAATATTCCCAGAAACAGTTAGCTGTTAAGAATGGAAGTACATATGAAAGTTTTCTTTAGTCTGTGTGGCAAATAGCTACCCTCTTTTCCTTATGGAATTTTTATTACTGTTTGTAGGGAGCCACGATATGTTGGTCAAATCGATAGATACAGAAATAAACATGTATATGCATATATATATATATATATATATATATATATATATATATATTTATGGATGAGTATGTTTTATTTAAATATTTATATATTTTAAGGGCTTAAAAATGAAAATAAATACTAAATTACTAAGCATTCTATAACAATTTATTCTATATTTATTAAATCATAGGATTTCAAATATGTATTTATAACATGTACAATATATGCTGATAGAAAAACGTATGAACAGTGAATATTAACTTTCTTAACTTTAGGATCATAAGGGTACTTAAAAAATATGAATATTTAGGCCTTTATAATATAGTTTGAAAATAAATTTCTTCATATAAAAGATCAACTATGCCATAAATATATTTAAGTAATCATGAATTTATATAATCTAAAATTAATTACTCAAAAGTTCTTCCTTGTTCTTCAAATAAGCAAAAAGTTCTAACAAAAAGAAACATGAGTTACATAGTAAGAAAAAAATCAACACCAGAGTTTGATCATATTTCCACCACTTACTGAAAAGAATGCTATCTTTCTGAGCTTCAGTTACTAACTAGCACAATGAACATAAAATAATTTCTACCCGAACTATCTTACATGCCTACTGTAAGCAAACACAATAATGTGAATATATCATCGGAGAAGGCCTTATTAGCACTACCTTGGTTTATATATAATCACAGTCTTGGAGGACCCTTGGAATTGAAATAAATCCTAAATCTCCAAGTTACAATAAAGGTCTTTCTATAGTCAGTGGACTCCTATTGTGTTAATCTGGTGAGTTGTATAACTTTGTTTTAGCTAAAAATAAAAACCTCTCAATAAACTCCACATTGCATTTTATAATACAGGTGGAAAATACTATACTTGGTGAGCAAATACTAATATAAAATTATATAGTCTTAAACTTTATTTCTTCTTGTATGGTTGATGTCAGCTTAATTTTTATCCTTATGGTTCCATCATGATGCCTTGACTTTTTCATATTAGACTATAGTCATCTATTACATACTTTCCATGGATATGAAACCAAGTGTTTGGCCTCATGTAGGTATGTTTTCTTCTCACTGTTTCCTGAAACCATGACTTTTCTCTGAACTTTACATCAATGTTTGTGCTTCTACTTGCCAAAAAAAGGTGCTTCAACCTTAGAAGAAATCTGCTGATAGACCAGAGACATAATGGTCCCAGTCAGTGTAAAACAAGGAGAATGAAAGACCTATTTCAAGATGGTGGTCCAGTACTGTGATGATCAAACATAAAGATACATCATCCAATTTTTCAGAAATGTACAATTACTGCCAACTCCATTCAAGGGCGAAGGCAAAACAGTATCTCTCTTTGGTGCTATATAAAATATCCTATACTCATATTGTGTTTCTGAAGTTAAAGAAGTTGCTATCATAAGAGAAAATTGTATTTGTTGATAATATTTTGGCACCATATTGAGCAGTAAAGTGAAATGTAATGTGTTCAGGAAGGGAGGATATGAAAATAGGTTGACAGGGATATGCCTTTTGAAGCCTTATTTTAAGAAATTAAACATAACTAGGAGTTTGATCATAACTGTTCACATGACTGTTCAATCAACAAAGCTATATGGTTCCTTTGATCTAGGATCTTCCTGAAAATTCCTGATGCTGAGTGGTTATGAAATACCTGGAGTATAATCCACCTGGAATATCTTCATGTGATATTGGCTAAATGGTGTCTTGGAACACCTATTCCTGGAGCTCCTCCAACAGACACTTCTCTCTATAACAGAAAAGCTTTGTGAAACAGTTTCCAGGAACCAGGTCTCCTAAGTGAATTTTTTTTTAGGAGATGGACTTTCATTTGCCCTAAAAATCAAGCAAGCTGTTGGCGTTTCCCTCCAGAGAACTTGCAGCAATTAAAATCACAGTGAAAGGACCTCCCTAATTGGTCTATTGTGTTCTATTCTCAATGAATACGTGGGATTTAGGATTTGCAAGAGATGGTATCTGAAAAGAAGTACAACACTAAAGTTTACTGCCAAGGATGTTCAGGATCAATTTGCCCTATAATGATAGCAGATAGCCTAATAATCTCTTAAGTTTTTCATCAGGGCTGAATCTATGTTTAGTAGCTCCAGAAAATTCCTTTAAAGTTCATGTAGTAGATGATTATAAAAAGTGTTTAGTCAGGTAGTAGGATACTGAATATACATTCTAAGACCATGTACACAAACATTTGATTATTTATCATTGTCTTTTGTCTGCTTCTTCTTCATTGGTGTTAGCTTTCTGGAACCTATTTACTTAGAATGCTTCAGAGTCAGATTCAGACAATGATTATGGAATATCTAAGTGCTAGTAACTATGCTAAGTATGGTCATAAAATTAGAAATACTGGGACATACATTAGAATTATTCAATTATTTGCTGATGGTACTATCATGTACCCATTTGTTAAGCCCACTTTCTTGAGCTCTTCCTAGCAAAAACATCTTTAGTTTTGTTACATGACTTTTCAAAAGAAGTACATTCTAAGTGGTCACATCAAAATAAACCCTACACAAGCCCCATAGTCATTTTCTGAAGCTATTTCATAGGATTTTTGGTGAACTTTTCATGATATGTTGCTTTGTACCTTTAAAGATAGATCATTTAAAAGATGACCTAAATAAACTAAAATCGAAAGTTTAATTTTAACAAATAGAGAGCAGAACTTAATATTTAGTTGAGGTTCTTAATTAAATGATAAATCTTAAAAATCTTCTACTCCATCACACATACAAACTACCATAATTTCAAACATTAATGCCTACTGCTTTTCAAACAAAACAATATGAAAGAGTAATGTTTAATATCTCATTTGTAATAAGCCATGGTCAAGTTGCATATCATTAATCAGCTTTAACAATTTGTGAAGTTTCCCCAAACTGCACAGATTTAATACAATATCCAGAAATAATTTGCCAAATTTTTATATGCTTCAACTTCCCACATATTTTTATTTTTTATGTAGAGTGCTTTAATTCTTAGCATGAAACGCCTCATATCTAATTTATGAAACTGAAGCATTATGATCAAAGTAGACTTAACAGAATTAATAATAACTTTATTTGTATGTCTTCTGATACATTTGATTATGTTGTCTCCACACCACACTTTATATTATCAAGAGAATAAAAAAATCTTGTGTTTGTGTATATATATATATATGTGTGTGTGTATACAGGTACATATAGAAATGTTTGTATATATATGTATATGCTTGTATATGAAAGTGGTAAACTATTTTCCTCAGAACCTTAAGCCACAATAAAAATCTAACATTATTTCATAAAACTCAGGTTTTATGGTTCAAAAGTATTATGACTTCTGAAGGAGGAATGATTCATTCATGCTGGCCCCGTGGGGTTAACAACAAGCTACTCACAGCTACCAGATCAAAAGAGTTTTCTCCACTGGCTAAAACTATTGTCTTTTGTATTTAGAAACGAACTCTCCTAGAAATCAGTTTCCTAAAGAAATTTTGAGCCCAAGGGAGAAGTGTAAGGAAAAAACATTCTCTTAACTTTGAAAGAAATTTAGAATTTCTACGAGGCGAATTGTAAACCAATGAAATAAGACTACAACTAAGCTCCTCAGAAAACTCTCACTTCTTTTGAGAAAGAAATGACTTTTATGAAAGGACTTGTTTTGAAGTCATTTGTTTGAGTCTGACAGAAAACTGGAGATCAATGCAAAATTATATTAAACTTGTTGCCTAAAACATCCTGTCTACTGTGTGCTTCACATTGTTTTACTTGTATATCTCATTCACAATATTGGAGACCTCAAATAAGAAACGTGGATCTCAAATATGCAAACAAATGGAGAGGTCTGTTCATTATTTCAGTTGTAGGCTTTTTCATCCTCATTACATGACAGCCACTGAAGTAAATCTTTGGCAATTGACAGACAAAAATCTATGTTACCAGTTAATATACCAGTAGCTACATAGAGCTTCCACACTCCTCTAATAGAGCATGTGATTAAAGCCATTGCAATAACACTATTTTGTCTAATAGTATCTCTTGGATAGAACATTAAAAAAAATGTAAAATTAAACTCTAGGCATGTTAATTTGACTTTTTAAATAATTTTGGCTAAGCTCATCAAATATGCACAGCATAAATATTCCAACAAATTATTATGACAACTAATTTGAACACCAACTTGACTGAAATAAAATCTAAAGTCTAAGAGATAATTTGAAGGAACCCTTTAAAACAAAGGTTAAAGACACATACGGCTAATTTTTTTCAGTACTATTTATGTGACAATCACTAATGTGTCATGAATACTAACATCAGACAATTCATGTGGAAAAACTGACACAGACCACCATTTTATATTTTGCTAATATTTTAAAGATTACCATTTTCTTCTTCTTCCTCCTCTTCCTCCTCCTCCTCTTCCTCTTCATCTTCTTCATCCTCCACATCATCTCCATCATCATCATCATCATCATCATCTTCTTCAATCTCCTCCTCTTCCTCTCGGTCTACCTCCTCATCTTCTTCATCCTCATCTCCTTGCTCCTCATTGTCCTCAGAGTACTCTTCCTCCTCGTCTTCCTCCTTGTCATCCATATCTTCAGTGCCATCACTTTCATAACATTCATCTACTGAGGAGCTGTCCGCTTTAACTGCAAATGGTTTTCGTTTAGGAGCTGGTTCTTGTGGCTGCTTATCTTGTGTTTTTCTTTTTTTAGCCAAGGGGCAACCATATACACTGTTAAAACAAAAAAAGAAGATGTGTATTACTCTCTTTGAAGGACAGAGAAATAGGAATCTTGGACTAGGATATTTAAAGTTTAATATGAATACCATCAGTAAATTTGCTGGAAGTGTTTAGAAAGACAAATATTCTCATAAGATCTAAAATCTGCTAATGAAATTATATTACAAAGAAATATAGCTTACATTTATTTAGTTATCATTAACATTTAGTTTGAGTCTCCTATTTCATTATTGGAATTCCAATAATGACATGAAGACATCAGTAAAATTTGAGGATGGTTCATGAAGCATTTGCATAATATGCATATCATGCATTTCACATTAAAAATTCAATTTTAAAATATTTTACTAAACAGACACTATATTTAAATGTATATTTTAAAAGGAGAATTAGTTCAAACATGCTGAATTATCATATATACATTAATGCAAAATCTAAAAATTAATACATTGTCCAGTCTTCCTTCCATGGAGTGGCTGGTGGATTTGAACCACTAACCATCTGGTTAGCAGTCACATGCCTTAGGCACTGTGATTTGTATATTCTATGGATAAAGTTATAAATTTGTGTATAATGACCAATTCTAAGAAGAGGAACCGTAAATGTTTGTAGATGGGAACAACTGCACAATTTACTCAGTCATGACTTGTGACCGTCCCATCTCCAGCATGATGATAGCTATCACTGAGTCAGCAGTGACACTTATGGAAACAGGTAAGACATTTAGAGATGGGACTCTCAATCTTTTCTTGAGAAAGGGCAATTTTTGAAAGCTACAACACTAATTACAGTTATTATTTTTTTTCTTTCTGGAAACCCGGTAAATCCTATAAGACACGAGAGACAAAACAAACAAACAAACAAAAAAAGATGTGACAAAAATACTGTGGGCAAATATTCCATTTGTTTCAAATAGGATGTGTGATTTCTGTCACTAATTGAGTACTTTTGTAGGGGATTCCTGCAGACTTTTATTAGCTTAGTGGCCTGAGGGTGCTGAACTGGTCATTCAGTTTTAACCCATCTTGTGCACATTTATTTTCAGCGTCTCCTCTATGTCTCTGTTCTATGAATATGATTCAGAGGTGAAAGTCATGGCTTCTCGATTCAGGGCATGTACAGCCCAATGATAGGACTTAGACAAGCCAATACATACCAATTCAGAACTATTCATCATTGCTCATAATAGTATACCAAGTGCATGGCATGCCATAGGCCCTCAATGCATATTTGTTGAATAAATTGGTGAAGTGTGATGAATAATGTGACAGAAGTATGTACGATGTGCTAGGTCAAGAATAAAGAAGCATACAAATCAAGGGTGCTAGGAAGTGTAAAGGAAGTAGTAATGTTGGAGATGAGCCTGGAAGGATACATACACTGTATTTCAGAGTTAAAGAGAACATTTTGTAACATTTAAAGCACAAAGCAGAGAATCTGCAAAGGCATGAATATAAGAAAGGACATGATAGGTTAAGGAAACTTAAAAAAAAAACAAACCCAAACTGGAATTTAGGCTGTATGAAAGTGGTGATAGGCATAAGAATGAGAGGGAAGAACTTAGAATTAGACAAAGGTCAGATCAAGCTTGTGGGTTAATTATGGCATTTCAGATTTTTACACAATAGGTAGTTATTTGAATTCTTTCAAGGACTAGATGATGCAATCAAATTTGCATGTTCAAAAGAGAATGACACTGAGCAATGGGGGCAGATCAGGGAAGGTGTGAGATTGGAGGTAGGGAGAGCAGAGCCAGTGTAATTATCCCAGCAGTGTCCATGTTTTGAGAAAGTATATTGAGGAAGGTAGATTCAGGGCATGAGGAGGGATGACAGATGGAAAAAAGAAGTGAAAAAGATCAAGTGTATTGACTTATCTTCTGCTGTAGAACTTAAACCACCGAGTAGTAGTGGGAGCATGTAGGTAGTGGGAGCATCACCCCCACCACTGAAAAGAGAAACAAAACTTGACGTGTAGTTTGTGAGAAGTGACGTGGAGAGGGGAATATGATAAATTTTGTTTGGAACATGATGAGCTTGTATTGCCTATGGCAGGTCTTACTGACTGAGTGATTGTATAGTTTCTCAACTATTTAGCTCTATGTTATCATCTCACACAGTAGCTTTAAGGATGAAGTCAAAACAAAACAAAACAAAACAAAACTATATATATTTAAGAGGTTAGTATAGTACCTAGCATATAAGGGATGCTCAATGAGTGATAGGAGTTCTGGTGGCCTAGTGTCTAAGGCATTTGACTGCTAACCAGAAGGCTGGTGGTTCAAACCCACCAGCCACTCCTCAGAAGGGAGATTGGGCAATCTACTTCCGCAGTGATACCGCCTCAGAAACCCGAGGAGGGGTTGTTATGAGTTAAGACTGACTTGATGGCAGTGAGTTTGGTTTTAATGAGTGATAGTAACTGCTGTATAAAGATGATAATTACATATTATAATAAATAATCAAAATAAATATTTCTATTATACTGTACTATATCTATTACTATTCTAGGATCCATTTATATGTTGCTCCTTACATCTTTGGAAACTTAATATTATACTATTGGTTTCTACTGCCAGTACTTCTAAAACAATTTAGACTGAACACACTAATGAAAGAAAATAGCAAAAGTTCTGTGTTTCTTAGGAAATTATTTTTTTCTTGCAGCTTGGGTGTATTTAATATTATAAAAAAGATAATATTATTAATTTGGTGTCCAGAAGGATGTAAAAGGAGCTCTGGTGGTACAGTGGTTAAGGCATTTGTCCCTTAACCCATGAGGTGAGTTGTTGGAACCCACCACCTGCTCTGTGGAGGAAAGATGAGGCAGCTTGCTTCTGCAAAGATTTACAGCCTTGGAAACCAAATGGGGGGTCACTATGAGTCGGAATTGTCTAGATAGTAGTGAGTCTGACTTTTTGTTTTGGGAAGATGCGATATAGTGTTGTGCCAAGAGTTGAGGGACTTTATTTGCACCTAATTGTAAGTCTCTTCTTCAATTGCGATGCCCCTTTCTTCATCTCTAAAATGAGGACTTTGAGGGGTCCTAAAATTCCATCAGCTCCGAAGTACTTTAATTATTGTTCAACTGCTTTTTAAATTTTATCCTTAGAGAACATAATAATAAAAATAAAACAAGAATTATTATTATTGTAATCAGGTAAAACTGAAGAAAACAAGTATTTGTTTATATAGTATTTCTAAAAAGAAATAAACACAATCTGAGAGTTTTTAATGTAAACTTTTACATGTGTTAGAGGAGAAGCTGAGTCAATAATCTTAGAAAAATGGTCCTTAGCATTGAAGGGATTGGTCTACCCCACTCTGTGCTTTCCTACTCATCAGGCTGAATTAGTCACTTGACAACTAGTAAACACTAATTTCCATGCAAACCAATCTTCTCTCAAGATGGAGTTGAGTGAATTTATTTTAAGAAATTCATTTTATTCATGTCAAATTAATAAATTGATGTATGTATCAATAAGTATGCTTATTGTCCCAGAGTCTGACCCACATAATGACCTATATTGTATTCTTCCCATTTCTTAACTCTGTCCTCTAAGATCATCAGTGTATTGTTTGGTAGTCTGCTCTGCACAAAATGGAGTGAGTATTGCACAATACTCATTGCTACAGAGGCAAGTCTGACTCATAGTGACCCCCACTGATTTCTGAGGCTGTAAATCTTTACGGAAGCAGATTGCCCCATCTTATTTGCACAATAGGTATTCACTAAAGAAAGATCATCAGACCTATCTCTAACAGTGTGATCAATCTAGATTGCTATGAAATATTTTAAAATCATTTGATTTCATGCTATTCAATAATGTTACTCAAAACATCCTCCACCACAACTTGGCAATAGTAAACTCTCCTTAAAATAAAACTCACTGCCATTGAGTCAGATCTGACTCATAGAGACCCCTCCTTGGGTTTCTGAAGCGGTATCACTATGGAAGTAGATAGTCCAACCTTCCTAGATGGTATAAATCCAGCACTATTGTGGGGTTTCCTATTTTATTCTTTCACCTCTCATTTACATACACTTAACTAAAAATCAAACCCATTGCCATCGAGTGAATTATGAGTCACAGTGACCCTATGGGATGGTGTAGAACTGCCCCATAAATTTCCAAGGCTGTAAATCTTTAGGTAAGCAGACTGACTGCCTCATCTATCTCCCCTGGAGTGTTTGGTGGGTTTGAACCACCATTTTGGTTAGCAGCAGAATACTTTAACCATTATACCACCAAGACTCCTTCACACACACTTGTTGTTGTTCTTAGGTGCCATTGAGTAAGCTCCAACTCACAGTGGCCGTATGTACAACAGAAGGAAACACTGCTCAATCCTGTTACAGCCTCACAATCCTTTCTATGCCTGCTATATCATTGCAGCCACTGTGTCAATACATTTCATTGGAGGCCTTCCCCTTTTTTGCTGACCTTCTACTTTACCAAGCATGATACTCTTCTCCAGGGAATGGTTCCTTCTGACAACATGACAAACATAGGCAAGACGAAGGCTGGCCATTCCTGCTTCCAAGGAGCATTTCGGCTGCATTTCTTCTGGGACAGATTTGTTAGTTCTGGCAGTCCATGGTACCTTAAATATTCTTCACCAACACCACAACTCAAAAGAATCAACTCTTTTTCTTTCTTCGATATTCATTGTCCAGCTCTCACATGCACATGAGGTGACTGAAAATACCATGGCTTAGGTTAGGTGCACCTTATTCTTCAAAGAGGCATCTTTTCTCTTTAGCACTTGAAAGAGGTCTTTTGCAGCACATTTGCCCAGTGCAATACATCTTCTGATGTCCTGACTGCTGCTTCCATTGGTGTTGATTGTGGAACCAAGTAATATAAAGTCTTTCACAACTTCAATCTTTTCTCCATTTATCATGATGAAGCTTATTGGTGTGGTTGTGAGGATTTTCATTTTCTTTATGCTGAGATGTAATCCATACTGCAGACTCTAGTCTTTAATCTTCATTAGTAAATGCTTCAAGGCATCTTCAGTTTCAGCAAGCAAAGTTGTGTTGTCTGCATATTGCAGGTTGTTAATGAGTCTCCCTCCAATCCTGATGCCACATTCTTCTTCATATAGTCCAGCATCTTGGATTATTTGCTCAGCATACAGATTGAATAAGTATGGTGAAATGATACAACCCTGATGCACTCCCTTCCTGATTTTAAACCATGCAGTATCCCCTTGTTCTGTTTGAACAACAGCCTCCTGGTCTATGTACAGGTTCCTGATGAGCACAATCAAGTGTTCTGGAATTCCCATTCTTCTCAGTGTTATCCATAATTTGTTATGATCTGCAGAATTGAATGCTTTTGCATAGTCAATAAAACCTAAGTAAACATCTTTCTGGTATTATTTGCTTTCAGCCAAGATCCATCTGACATCAGCAATGATATCTCTCATTTCACATCCTCTTCTGAATCCAGCTTGCATTTCTGGAAGTTCTCTGTCAATATATTGTTCCAACCATTTTTGAATTCTCTTCAGGAAGATTTTACTTGTTCGTGACATTAATGATATTGTTTGATAAATTTCCACATTCTGTGGGATCACCTTTCTTTGGAATGGGTACAAATATGGATCTCTTCCAGTCAGTTGGCAGGTAGCTGTCTTCCAAATTTCTTGGGATAGACACACACACTTAGCTACCAAAAATTTCAAGATGATACACTTGGCATTGCTCAGACTTTGAGATGGTAGTGCTGCAAAATGTAGGAGAATGGAGAGATGTACTTTAAAACAAATACTTCAATTAAAAGTAAACAGAACTCAACTTCACTCACAATAGACCTGGGTCACTGAGATAGTCAAAGATGATGTGTCTGCCCTATGAGAACACTTGGGGACATGTGGTCTGAGCTGTAGTACATTGCAGTGGTGGATGTATAGGCATTTACATCATCACATATTAAACCAAAAAAAACAAACTCACTACCATTGAGTCGGATTGGATTCACATCAACCTGTCCTGGGGTTTCCGAGGTGGTATCACTACGGAAGTAGATTGCCCAAACTTCCTTGTGAGGAGTGGCTGGTGGGTTTGAACTGCCAGATTTCTGCTTGGCAGTCAAATGCCTGAGCTCATGTCATATGCCTTAAATCTCTTACACATATGTCTTCCCAGTTGCTCCTCTTAGTGCTCCTCCAGAGAAAGTAAGGCAACTGCAAGGTAGTCACAGTCATAGCTCCTCTCATGCTTCTCTCCACATGCTCCTTCCCTTTTTCATATTGTCTTTTCTTTTGATATATATTTTTTTTTAAAACTTATTAAGTTAAATTATTTTTTTTGAATAACTTTTTTTTGTTACTTTGGTGAAAGTTAACAGAGCAGATTGGTTTTCCATTCAACAATTCATAAACATTTTGTATTATAACATTGATTGCAATACCCACAATGTAACAATACTCTTCCCACTTCCTCTCCATGTTTACATTTCCTTTCATCCTTAGTTCCTGTACCTTCCTGCCTCCTCAGCTTTATCCTTCAGGCAAATATTGTCCTTTTGATCTTGTATGGTTGGTTGCTTGTTCTGAGAAGTGCTTACCTCTCTGGTGTTATTATTATTATTTTACCTTATACACCTATAATTTGGCTGAAAGTTGAGCTCTGAGGGGTGAGTTCAGTCACAGTATTGAATGGTGTCTATGGGCTGTAGGCTCAGGTATTCAACCAGTCTCTATCAGACCAGTAATTCTTTTTTTTTGTATTTTGTTTCACATTTTTTCCCCATTCTATCCCGGTTCTCCTAACATAATCCCTTTCAGAGTGGTCAGTGGTGGTAGCCAGGCACCATCTAGTTCTTCTGTTCTCAGGGTTGAGGTGGCTTGGGTTCATGTTGTCCGTTAGTCCTTTGGACTACTTGCTTGCTTTTGTCTTTGATATTCTTTAATCTTTTTTCCTCCAGACAGGGAAAGACAAATAATTGCACCTCAGATGACCACTCAAAATCGTTTAAGATCCCAATCACTACTCACCAAAATAGAATGTAGAACACTGTTTTTGTGGACTATGTTATGCCAAGTGACCTTGATGTCCTGACACTATGACCCTGAGCACCTCGGCTATCATATATATACACAATGGAATACTATGCAATGTTAAAGAATGACAATGGGTCTGTAAAACACCTCACAACATGCATGAACCTAGTCATTCTGCTGAGTGAAATTAGCCAGTCTCAGATAGATAAATATTTTGTAAGTCCATTTCTGTAAAAACTCAAGAGAAAATTTACAGATAGAAAGAAACATTCTGTAAGGGTTACTAGGAGTGGGAGTGGAGCAAGAAGAGGGTGAATCACTAACGAGAGAGTAGATGCATATTAACTTAGGTGAAGGGACAGGCAGTATACAATAAGGGAGAGGTCAGCACAGAATGAGCAAGGCAGTGGAAGACACAGGGAGGAGTATATTCACAATAAAACATTTTTTTTTTTTAAAGAAATGAAGGGCTACACTATTAGAATTATACGGACAAAGGCAATGTTTAAAATGTATATTAAAAGGAATTTATTTCATATAGTAAAGATTAAAAAAAAGTTAAAAAAAAAGATAAATGTAATTACATACAGAATCCTATAATAACAGTAATAACAATAATGACAAATGAATATATAGATAGATATGCAAACTGAACAACTATGGGAAAGGGAATGGGGCTACACCCTCAAATATATAGAGACTTGAGAAGATATTTCTATATATTTATCTATATGTACTGCAAATGGGTCCTTGAATATGGAAGACCATAAGGTGCCAAAGTTCAAACACTTCTTAGCTATGTTGCTCATGATATCTGCCCCACTTCTCATTCCATTAGAACCCATTGGGGATGGAGGAGGAATAAGTAAGAGAGGAAGAATAGGAAATAAAGAAGAGTAGGAAAAATAGTTGAGTTAAGAGGATTAAACAGTATGAGCATGGGTTTGGTAATCAGTGATCCATGTAGAAAATCAAGTACTAAATCAGTTGAAAGAGATTAAAAATGGAAATTAATGAATTAATTTGTTTCTACCAGTTACAATTTGGAGTATAGTCATAATGAAATAAGTTTGGTTTTTATTGTTATACATTTCACAGACAACCTGATTTACTCATGACACTGACATGCAGAGGATGCCAAACCCAGAGACCTGGGTTCCAGGCTTAGCTTTGTTAAGACCTAATTGAGCAACCTGGACCGTGTCACTTGAACTCTTCGTCTAATCCTCAGTTTACCTATATGGATTATGAAAGAGTTGGTAGTCTCTTTCCTGCTCTGAAACTTTAAATCATAGAAATTTAAAAAATAATTTTCTTTCTATTGTTCAGAACTTATTGGCAAAGTATAGGTTTAAGTATCTTCCAATTTACTTTTATCTTGGATTGGTTTTACTTTCTTATCCTACTTTTTGGAAACAATTATTAAATTTTTCAACTGCTTGGAATTAGGTGGTCTCAAACTTCCAAGGTGTTCTTCCAATTCACATATTTGAAGTTTAAACTTTTCTCTATATCATTTAATGTAAGAGTGTAAATAAAACAGATAGCTCTGACTGCAAACACATTCCTTTTTGTCACATCACTATTTGATACATTCTTGTTTACCACTAGTTCCTGGCATCCATTTTTCGTGTGACAGCTAAATTCAAGCCCATAAGACAGATTTCACTCTATCTGTGTTAAATCATATGCATGTGGCTCAAAAATCTCCTTAAATCAACAGATGCCTTGAGGTCTATGAGAGTCATTCGTTTGGAATATTTCAAAGCAATGCTTTGGAAAATAATTCTGAAACCTGACTAAGTATGAGGAATAGACTGTAGATTCTCCTAAATCTACATTCTGTGAACAACTTATCTTGTGATGAGGTGGGCAGCAAACCTGCAAGGGAAGAATTTTGCACATCTGAAGAAGAGTGGGCAATGGATCCCCTTCCTCCTCTCCACCTGGCGTGTATTGCAGAGCCAGCTGCTGGATGAGAGCTCAGCCTGCCTCATGACTGTAATCACATCCAGATTCAGCTAGGCTCATGATGATCAATACATAGAAGTCTTTCTGAAAAGACAACAGCAAAGCCACAATTCTGGAATGTTCTCAGATTGACAGAAATCAGGTGGAATAAATGGTGGAATCTTGGGAACAACTTGGATGCTGGAAGCCTAGGTGAGACAGTGAAATGAAATTGGAAGAAGCCATGATTATTCCTCAACCCACATATTCCATCTGCATATAGGCCCAAATTCAACTTATTTTTTATAACTCATGTCATGTCTCATTCCTTATTTCTGTTTTTTAATATCCAAATTAAGCATTCATCAGCTGTGTGTTCCCATAGAGGCTAATAGTACCTTGATAACGAAAGTTGCTAAATGAATATTTATTAAATGAACAAACCATAGTTCTCTCCATTTATTAAAAAATGAAAGCACTTATTACAGTCTATTATGATTATTAGTTGACATACTGCCTTTCACCATCACTAGACAGAGAAAATCACCATAATTTAATTGATTCTTATATAAAAACCCAACCCACTGCCCTTGAGTCAATTCAGACTCATTGTGACCCCCATTGGTTTTCCAAGGATTTACTTCTGTAAATCTATATGGAAGTAGATTGCCTCATCTTCCTCCCATGGAGCAGCTGGTAGGTTTGAACCTCCAGCCTTCTGGTTATAAGCCAAATGCCTTACCCACTATACCAGCAGAGCTCCTTATTCTTATATATTTTAGTGCTGTAATATCCAATAGATGGCTACTAACTCTCTGCAGCTATTTAACTATAAATTTTTAAAAATTAATTAAAATTAAATATTAAATATTTAATTCCTAAATTCTGCTAGTCACATTTCAAACTTTCTAAAGCTACACATGACTACCATGTTGAATGGAGCAGATACAGAATATTTCCATCATCACAGAAAGTTTTTTAGACTTTGATATGGCAGCCCAGAACAGTGTCTGGAACCTAGTAGGTGCTCTGCAAATATTTATCTAATGAAGAAATGATGGAGAAGCACTGGATATTTCAGTGATGAAGATGAAAGAGGGACAAAGGGGAAAGGGCCTGACATTAGGATGAAAAACTAAAAAACCCACTGCCATTGAGTTGATTCTGACTCATAAGGACCCTATAGGACAGAGTAGAACTTCCCTATAGGGTTTCAAAAGCTTTAACTCTTTGGCAAAGCAGGCAGACTCATCTTTCTCCATGGAGTGGCTGGTGAGTTCATACTGCTGACCTTCTGTTAGCAGCCCAATGATTTACTCACTATGCCACCACAGCACCTTGAGGTTAGGAGTATAGCTCATAATTCCAAAACTGTGACTTCAAGAAAGTCACTCTTCTGCCCCACTCTGACCCCAGCAACTCCACGGAACATATCCTGCATGACTATAGCAAAGTCAGGTTCATCCATTCCTGGAGGACGAGGTGTCAGATGATCACTGTAGTTGCCTTAAAGCAAGGAGCTTCCAAAACACAAACAAACAAACTCACTGCCATTGAGTCAGTTTGGACTCATAGTGACCCCTCCTTGGGTTTCCAAGACAGTATCTCTACGGAAGTAGATTGCCCAACCTTCCTTCCGAGGAGTGGCTGGTGGGTTTGAACCTTCTGGTTAGCAGTCAAATGCCTTAGGCACTGAGCCACTGGAGCTCCTAAAGGAGCTTCTTGTATACTTCAAAATGTTGCTGCACACTTCTTAGGCTAAAAGGTGTAACTATGGTTTCCAATTAATTTTCTACTATGTGCTTACAAATTATTTAATGTTTACTTAGGTATTCTATCATATATAATGTATATGGTAAATTTGAGCATTACAATGAGGATGAATTATATATTTTTCTACAAAGTTGAAAATTTCAAAGAATAAGTATTACTAATTACTTAGAATTAAGTAATTACTACTTTGTAATAAGATTAATATTTTTTATTACTTATAAGATCATGTTAGTTCACTAGCCAGTAGCTGACAAAAATCCTCTCTTGTGGTTTTGCAATATTTTATCTCTAAATTAATTCTTCATGTAAATACGAGGTATGAAAGTCAGTAGTGACTTAATTTCACAGAAAATTATGGTAAATATTCTTCTCAGATTTCATACAAATTTCTAGTGCCTAGTGGAAAAAAAGAAGGACCACAGTACTTTTCTCAGAATGGAAAGGAAAATAAATGGCTGGACTACAATTAGAATAGGAGCTCTGGTAGCTTAGTGCCTAAGACACTAGACTGCTAACCAGAAGGCTGGCAGTTCAAACTTGGAAGGAAGATGGGGCAATCTACTTTCGTAGTGATACTGCCTCGGAAACCCAAGGAGGGGTCACTATGAGTCGTGTTCGACTCAACAGCAAACAACAATTAGAATTAGATAATCTGAGTCTTAAGTGTTTTTAACCTTGTTTAAGTTACTTATGCTCCTGAACTCCCAGTTGCCTCATACAAATAACAGAATTACATTAGATGATCTCCATATTCCTCCTAGCTTTAATATTCTGTGAACATTACTATACTCATTTGATTACCTCAAAATGTCTTTTAGTGGTTGCAACTTTTAAAATCTTGTTCATGTTAACTTGATTTAAATAGCTTTTATTCTTTTGCATCATGGTATTTTTTCTAGAGAGTTGTTTACTTGCCATAGACTTCCTGTAATGAACTTACATATTTAAAGTATTAAGTATTACATGCTCTCAAGTCCAGTTTCCATGCTGTATTTAATGCTTATTTTTCTTGATATATTTGTCCAATATTAATGTAAACACAGGACAAAATTTCAACAATTCAAAAAACAAACTTGACAGGGTGTGTCTTTATCCCAACTGTTTTGTTAGGTTTGCTGACAAGAAGCAAAAGGGGCTAGTTTAACAATTGCCTTGTTTCCTGGTCTTCAACCCCACCTGAGAGTGCTGCTCATAAAGGATGTTACTGCTGTTAACTGCTGTTGAGCTGGCACCTGACTTAAGGCGACACCATGCACAACAGAATGAAATGCTGTCTGGTCCTGTGTCAACCCCATAATCAGCTGTGGATCACAACCATTGTAATCTTCAGGGTTTTCACTGCCTGATTTTGGAAGTAAATTATCAAATTAGTCATACAGTGTAGGATGGCCAAATGAAGTCAATTCAGAGGCCCGGAACAATCTACAAATAGGGTCATGATCCTTGAACAAACTCTCAGTTTACTTAAATAATTTTTATTTTAGAGATAATATTTTTCTTGTATTGTTTCAATATCCTCATCAATGTCAAGATTAGAAGAGTTATTGTGAAATAATAGAATATTTTAAGATCACTGTGGAGTCCTGAGTTCTAATCCCAGCTCAGTTAATACCAGTATTAGGAACACAATATTTACTATGTGCCTGGCATTTTCTAAAAAGCTTTACATATGTCGTTCCATTATACCCTTAAAGAAATTCTTAAGATGTGGATACTACTAAAATTCCCATTTTGAGGGAGAGAGATTTTAAGCAATTTGCTTAAAGTCATGTAGCTGAGGAACATTAACCAAGTCATTTCATTCCCCTTCTCCCCTTAGCTCCTCCTACCTCAGGTGTTTTTGTTTTTAGACTTCTGGAGATGGATGATAATCCTTGCACACTTTCTTATTGGGCTATTGTAAGGATCCAATAAAGCAATATTATATTTATTTTTCTAAGGTGTACTATAAAGTAAGTAAAAAAAGAAGTTGCCATTAAGAAGATTCTGACTCATGATGACCCCATGGTTGTCAAACTAGAACTATGCTCCATAGGATTTCAGTGGCTGATTTTTTGGAAGCAGATCACCAGACCTTTCTTCTGAGACATCTCTGAGTGGACATAAACTGCCAAGCATTTGGTTGGCAATGAGTATGTTAAAGATTTGCACCACCTCATAACTCCATATATATAGCAAGAAGGTAGTACTGAATAACTTTTGCTGAATAAACAGATTGAATGACTCATTCAATCTATTTATTCAGGAAACATTTATTCTAAAGGAAATGCATTAGTCACACTGAGAAAGACAGACTCAGTCTCTGACTTCATGAGAAAAATTTCAGTGACAGCTACCCTTATCTAAGGATTGGGAAAGATGAGCCAATACTGAAACATTGGTTGGGGAAGAGAGAGGAAAAAAGGGGAAATAGATCAGTGTGACTTGTTAGTGAGATATGAGACTGGAGATAGAGATGGGGATGGGTCCTCAAGAAAGGTTCCTGGGTGGCACAAATAGTTTGTGTCTGACTACTAATGGAAAAGCTGGCAGTTTGAACCTACCCAGTGGCACCATGGAAGACAGGCCTAGTGATTTGTTGTCATAAAGATTACAATCCAGAAAAGCCTATGGAGCTCAGTTCCAGTTTGTAATGTATGGGGTTGCTATGAATTGGAATCAAGTCAATGGCAACAGGTTTAAGTCATCAAGGCTTTAGGTGGAGAGGTCTGGAAAAAAATGAGAGATCTGGGCTAGAAACATTGATTTGTGAACAGTAACTGTGTGGATCCTAATAGAAACAGTGGGGATGGATATAGTTTCCTGAGGAAAGGATGGGATGAAAAGAGAAGAGGGCTTAAGAAAGAACCCCTAGGAACTTTATGAGTTTAGGATTAATGAGGAAAAAGGGTGCCAACAGAAGGAATTGAGATGAAGAGGCCAGAGTACCAGGCATGTGGCTAAGTGCTGACAGGTTTTCAAAGAAATGTAAGGTAGAGGGCTTATTCTCAAGGAACTTTGCATAGAACTGGAAGAGAGGATGAAAATAGTTAAAAATGTAACCATCAGAAATAACACATAACACTAGTGAATTCAGAGAAAGATAAATCAAGAGTGAATGAGATTATTCACTATATTATTCATGATATTATTTGTGTCTCCAAAATACTAATTCTAAGTGACCAAACCCATGTTCTCATAGGTCTTGGCCCTGTGGACCTGCTGCATTTCAAGAAAGGACATCACAGAAGTGCAACAGATACTTGGAAGAGCGTGTAATTGTGAAAGTCAAATATTTCTTGGTTAGAATTTGCTTTTGAGGTAAACTCAAGGTTAATTGAATGTATTTTTCCATATTGTTATCCTCTCTCTCGATTCTGCGTGAAGCTCCTTGTGAGTGAGCCCTCTGCCTTACCTTTCCTTGGAGCCTTTCAGTACTTAGCCACATGCCTCTACCTCCAGCCTCTTCATCTCAAGTCCCCTTTTCTCTCATTAATCCTAAACTCATGATGCTCCTAGGGATTCTTTCTTAAACCCTCTTCTCATCCCATCATTTTCTTGGGAAACCACATCCATCTTTATTGCATCTATTAGGATCCACATACTGACTGCTCATAAATCAATGTTTCTCCCTTCTGCCTATAGGGTGAATAGGAATATATCACTGTGAGGTGGGATATGAACTTTACCTGGAAGGATAGGTCAGATTTGCATACATGAGAGAAGATTAAAAGTTATCCTATATGTGTGAGATGCATATGAAATGTATCAAGAACTGTATAAATAATATAAAAAGACTGAACTAAAGTATACATGGGAGCTCTGGTAGCGTAGTGGCTAAGGCACCTGACTGCTAACCAGAAGGCTGGCAGTTCAAATCCACCAGCCACTCCTCAGAAGGAGTGGGGCAATCTACTTTCGTAGTGATACTGCCTCGGAAACCCAAGGAGGGGTCGCTATGAGTCGGGTCCGACTCGACGGCACATAACAAAGTATACATACATATATATATATATTTGTTGTTGTTGTTGTTATGTGCCGTCGAGTCGCACCCGACTCATAGCGACCCCTCCTTGGGTTTCCGA
>NW_006921791.1:2973346-3012172 GCF_000298275.1 Orycteropus afer afer
AGGCAGTATCACTACGGAAGTAGGATTGCCCAACCTTTTTTCCGAGGAGCGGCTGGTGGGTTTGGACCGCCAGCCGTCTGGTTAGCAGGCAAGTGTCTTAGCCACTATGCTACCAGAGCTCCCTTGAACCACATAGTAATACTTATTTTATAGACATTTGGCAGGAAAATCCAGGGTGCTGACATTGTTTCTTTCTTTTTTTTCTCTCCTTGAAGTTCTTTTTTCACATAAAATAATCCAAGTATTTCTATGTCCCTTTAAAGCTGAAAGAGTTGAAATACACTCACCCACACACCCACATTCACACATGCAAGGAGTGTATTAGTTCAATATGTACATACACTATATACAAATATAATGTTGCTGTTGTTATGTGCCATCGAGTAGGACCTGACTCCTAGCGACCCCTCCTTGGGTTTCCGAAATGGTATCACTATGGAAATAGATTGCCCAACTTCCTTCTGAGGAGTGGCTGGTAGGTTTGAACTACCAGCCTTCTGGTTAGCAGTCAAGTGCCTTAGGCAGAGTTCCTTACAAATATAATACATAATATTATGTATGTAAATTTATTTAACAAATATTTACAAAGTATTGAGCATAAATAGGGTTATGAAGAACATAATTCCAAAATGAAATAGATATTAAATATCTCTCACCTAAAGCAAACACTGATATAGTCATACTGGTTATATGTGAGTTGCTTTCAATTCGTAGCAATGTTAAGAACAACAGAATGAAACACTGCCTCATCCTGTACCATTCTCACAATTGTTGCCATGCTTCAACCCATCATTGCAGCCGTTGTGTCAATCCATGGAGTTGAGGGTCTTCACTTTTGTTGTTGAGCCTCTATTTTACCCAGCATTATATTCTTCTCCAATGACTGGTCCCTTCTGACAACATGACTAACATATGAGAGATGTAGTTTGGCCATTCTTGTTTCTAAGGAGCATTCCAGCTGTACTTCCTCCCAGACAGATTTATTCTTTCTTCTGGCAGTCCATGGTACATTCAATATCGTTTGCCAAGACCAAAATTAAAATGCATCAATTCTTCTACAGTGTTCCTTACTCACTGTCACATACACCTGAAGCTATTGAAAATACAATGGCTTGGGTCAGGCATACCTTAACTCTCAAAGTGACAGCTTTGCTCTTGAACCCTTTAAAGAAATCTTTTGCAGAAGATTTGCCCAGTGCAATACATAGTTTGATTTCTTGACTGCTGCTTCCATAGGTATTGATTGTGGATCCAAGTAAAATGAAATCCTTGACAACTTTAACCTTTCCTCCATTTATCGTGATGTTGCTTATTGGTCCAGTTGTGAGAATTTTTTTTCTTTATGCTGAGGTGTAATCCATACGGAAGGCTGTAGTCTTGGATCATCATCAGTAAGTGCTTCAAGTCTTCTTCAATTTCAGCAACCAAAGTTGTGTCAGCTGCATAAGGCAAGTTGTCAATGAGTCTTCCTCCAATCCTGATAATGTGTTCTTCTTATAGTGTAGCTTCTCTGATTATTTGCTCAGTATACAGATAGAGTTAGTATGGTGAAAGGATACGGCCCTGCCGCACAACCTTCCTGATTTTAAACCACTCAGTATCTCCCTGTTCTGTTTGAATGACTGCCTCTCCTGATTTTAAACCACTCGGTATCTCCCTGTTCTGTTTGAATGACTGCCTCTCCTGATTTTAAACCACTCAGTATCTCCCTGTTCTGTTTGAATGACTGCCTCTTGGTCTATGTACAGGTTCCTCATGAGCACAATTAAGTGTTCTGAAATTCCCATTCTTCTCAGTGTTACCTTAATTTGTTATGATGCGAGTGGGAAAATTCTTTAATTGTTTTGTTTTCTTTTCTGCAATGCCTGTATTTTCCATATTTTTTAAAAAATGAGTGAATACATATTGCTTTCATATTTATAATATACAATGTCTATCTATATAACAGCTATGTACAGAATAAGCAAATAGAAACTGCCTTAGAGTGATATCATCATGAATTATTATGTTTTCTTCCTCCAACTTTTCTTTATTTTGAATTTTTTCCCCTTAATAGCATGTTTTCAAGGAAACTTTACTATTAAGATCAAATAAAAATACCCAAAGGGCCCAGACAGAAAATTTTAAGAGATTTCATAGGTTGCCTCCTGCCATCTTTCTCCTACCTCCCTTCCTTTTTACCTGTTGCACTTCTTCATTTCAACTGCATATCACCAACATTAAGTTTAGCTCAAAAGCAAATTCAAAGTGAGAGATATTCAGAACTTTCACAATTACATTCTCTTCCAGGTATCTGTTGCACTTCTGTGAGATTCTTTTTTGAAGTGCAACAGGCCCATTGGGCCGAAAAGTATGAGAACAAGGGTTTGGTCACTTAGAATTGGTATTTTGGAGACACAAACAATACCATGAATATTCCTTCATATTTAATCTCAGTCTCATTGATGTTCTCTACAAGATGCTTCTCAGACTGAAGGAAGGCATTAGTGATGTCTGGAGAAGATCTGTGTGCTTCTCAGGAAGTTTGTGAACCACACGTTGAAGGACTGGACCTGGGCTACCTTTCTGTTCCCAAATTCTGTCACACTCTGGTTGAGTTCTCAGTCACTCACAGCTGGATTATTGCAGACATTTCTAATCTAGTCACTTCCCATTGCTATTATCCTCCTTGAAATCAAACTCATTTTCTTGACTTTTATCCTCATATTTTTTCAATACTCATTAGACATTGAATCATATTTACACTAAATTTTTAATTAGTCTTTGTTATGATTCCATAGTGCCATTCTGACAAGAATATACCACAAGTGGGATGGCTGAACAAATAGGAGTTTATTATCTTTAACAGTCTGGAGGCTTTAAGTCTGAGTTCAAAGTGCCATATTTTAAGGGCTGGGTTAAAGCCCCTTAACCTTGGGCTTCAGCTCTGCCTCTTGCTCCCAGCTCACTGGTGCTAGAGGCTTTTCTTCACTCAGACAACTGCTGACTGCTGAGGCTGGCAAGCCCAAGGTTAACAAGTAACAAGGTACAGTCCCCATGTTACCAAACCACATGTTGTTGTTGTTATTTGCCGTCAAGTCGGCCCCGACTCATAGCGACCCCGCCTTGGGTTTCCGAGGCAGTATTACTACGGAAGTAGGATTGCCCAACCTTCCTTCCGAGGAGTGGCTGGTGGGTTTGAACCACCAGCCTTCTGGTTAGCAGTCAAGTGCCTTAGGCACTATGCTACCAGAGCTCCTTAATTCAAGTCCATTGAAAGTTCCAGGGTCAGCAGAGCATGGCAGGCTGCTGAACAACAAAATGGCTACAGGCAGACTTCAAGCATGCCATAAACTAGAGACCATTCTCAAAGCTGTTTCTTATATATGGGAAGGAGACCACATACCCAAAGGCAGCTTATTCAGCTGCTCGCAGTAGATTGATTCCGCCATGGAATTGATTACCAGTCTCATCATGGAGAATACTATATTCTGCTGCCCAGCCACTCAATTAGGTCTAGCCAAGTTGACACACAAACTTAACCACCACAGTTTTTATTTGCACATAATTTAAAACATCAACCTAGTTGAAAACCAGTCATCCTCCAAATCTCTTCTTCAATGAATTCCCATTCCTCAATGTAAACATTTAAAAAATCTTAACCAATTAATTTTTTTTTTTTACTGGTACTCTTAAAAAAATGCTAATATTACTACTTCTTGATTTTCTACTTTTAGACTTTACCTAGTACAACTCGTTCCCCCTCATACAAGTGCATTTTCAGTACTCCCATTTTCCCAGTGTAGCTATATGGTAATTTTAGTTAGATCAATATTCAGTTTTGACATTCTTGATACTATGCAAATATTTCAGAACAGCAAAGCCAGGAAATATACTATGAGTATTTTTGCTTTCTATATAACTTTTTTATTTTCTGTGCATTGGTGGAGTTTTACTTACCTCCATTTCCTAGGTACTTTTCATAAACTGTTTCCCCACATGACCCCCAGATATATTAAACTCTTCTAAATAAGTTCAAATTCAACAGGTATATTCTAACAGTTTCATCTTCTTGGAGGAATCTCTATTTGTGCCTTCCCTAATATGGCCTATTCTAAGTGTTCCTCAGCTTACATATTGGATTTCCCCTTCATCATTTTCTCTATTATTATAGGTTAAATTATGTGCCCTTAAAATATGTGTTAGAATCTTAACCCCTATACCAGGGGATGTAATCCTGTTTGGAAAGAAGGCTTTCTTTATGATGCTCAATAGATCATACATACCCTAGTAGGGTGGTTTTAAAACTAATTACTTCTGAGTTATAAAAAGAGCAGATTAGACACTGAGACACAGGCACACATACGGAAGAACAGATGCCATCTGAAGATCATCTATAAGCCAAGAAAACAAGAAATGCCAAAGACTGCTTAAGGCATGTGACTGATAACCAGAAGGCTGGAGGTTCAAACCCACCAGCCACTCTTCGGAAGGAGGATTGGGCAATCTACTTCTGTAGTGATACCACCTTGGAAACCCAAGGAAGGGTCGCTATGAGTTGGATCTGACTCCACGGCAGTGAGTTTGGTTTGGTTTGAGCCTAAAGGGAAGGAATTGACATGGTTGAGACCTTGACTTGGATTTTGCCCTCCCAGAACTGTGTGAAAATACAATCCTGTTCTATAAAGACAACCTTTTGTGGTATATCAATTATAGCAGCATTAGGTAACTAAGGTGACTACTGTCTGTGTTGGATGGCCTGTATGTTGTATTCCAAGGTTTTCTCTTTCTTGATAGTTACTCATTTTGCTTGAACTCATCCTCCAGGCACTTCTAAAGAAAAGGGGCATAGAGGATAAATTTTGGAAACCTCGTATATCTGAAAATGTCTTTACCCTATGTTTACATTTAATTGATGGTTTGTTTGAGTGTATCGTTATAAATTTCAAAGCATTTTCTCTTGGAATTTAAACAGTATTCATCACTGTATCCCACTTTCTAGTGATAGTGTTGAAATGTCCAATATTATTATTATTTTTTATTGAAAGATCTTTAATCCTTTCTACGAAGCCTAGCTTCTCCACTCCCTCATTGGAAACTTTTTGAATCTTCTTTTTGTGTCAGGTTTCTGAGATCTCACGATGAATTCTCTTGGTGGAGTTATATGCTCATCTACTGTTCTGGGCACGTGGTGGGCTGAGTCAATCCTGAAAGTCAGTTCAGAGAAATTTTAAAAACTTATCTTCTTGAAATAATTTCTACTCATCATTTTATCTTCTCTTGTTCTAGAATTCCTGATCTGGATTTCCTGAACTTGTTCTCTAATTTTCTTCTCTCTTCCTGATTGTTTTTCTTTCATCATTTTTTTATTTTTTATTCTAACTTGATGATTTCTTCAACTATATCTTCAATTCTGAGTTCCTATTTCCTACTGTGTTATATTTTTATAGTTTTTAGAGACTATCTTTTATAAATAAACCACCTTCTCATTTCTTAGAGGATGTTATAATTTTATTTTAAAAATTTATTCTCTCTATATAATCATTGATCTCTTCAATTTATTTTTGTGTTTTATTGCTTTCACCTCTAAGTTTCATACTAGATGCCTTCCCCCCCCCCCAAATGTCTGATCTTTGGTTCCTTATAGTTAAGGAGAGAATTATACACACTTAAGGGTAGGATGCTATGTTAATTATGAGCTTTGTGTACAGTTATCTGATGAGGACTTTCTGTTAGGTAACCTAACATGGAAGTATAATCTTTGCTATTGAGTTAGTGAGATTCCCCAGAGAGGACTCTTTCATTCTCCCAACTGGAGGGTAAAATGCTGGCAGACAATATGATTGCAATCCAGTGGAGGGATTGGCTATGGGTCTGAACATTCAGTACATAAATGCCCACTGAAACCTCTTGCTTTTAGAAAGGTATCCCTAATCTCAATAGTCCTGATGACACCAGTGATAAACTCTCTGGTTTATTTTCTCTACAGAATAAACCTCTAGATGCTTTAATTCTCTAGAATGAAAATGAGTAAATTTTTTGAGACTCCCATTTGCTGATGTGGCACCTCTCAAGGTGAGAAGAAACAGCTGCAAACATCCATTAATAATTGGAATGTGAAATGTACAAAGTATGAATGAATCTAGGAAAATTGGAAGTTGTCAAAAATGGAATGTAACACATAAAGATCAATATCCTAGGCATTAGTGAGCTGAAATGGACTCGTTTTGGCCATTTTGAATCAGAGGAGCTACTATGCTGCGAAAGACAAATTGAAGAACAATGGTGTATCATTCATCATCACCAAGAATGTGTCAAGATCTACCCTGAAGTACAACACTGTCAGCAATAAGATAATATCCATATGTCTACAAGGAAGATCAGTTAATACTACCATTATTCAAATTTATGAACTAAAACCAAAGGCAAAGGCAAGGAAATTGAAGATTTTTATGAACTTCTGCAGTCTGAAATTGACCAAACATGCAATCAAGATGTATTAATTATCATTGGTGACTGGAATGCAAAAGTTGGAAACAAAGAAGAATCACTGCTAGCTGGAAAATATGGCTTTGATGATAGAAATGATGCTGGAGATCGCATGATAGTATTTTGCAAGACTAACGACTTACTCATTACGAATACCTATTTTCAACAACACAAATGGTGGCTATACATATGGGCTTTGCCAGATAGAGAACACAGGAATCAGATTGATTACATCTGTGGCAAGAAGCTATGAAGAAGCTCAATATCTTCGGCCAAAACAAGGCCAGGAACTGATTGTGGAACAGATCATCAACTGCTCATATGCATGTCAAGTTGAAGCTGAAGACAATTAAAATAAGTCCATGAAAGCAAAAATAGGCCTTGATTAAATCCCACCTGAACTGAGAGACCATCTAAAGAATAGATTTGATGCACTGAACACCAATGATCAAAAAGCAGACGAATTTTGGGATGATATCAAGAACATCATCCATGAAGAAAGCAAAAGGTCATTAAAAAAAACAGGAAACGAAGAACAGAAAAAAGTGGATGTCAGAAGAGACTCTGGAACTTGCCTTGAATGGAGTGTAGCTAAAGCAAATGAAAGAATCAACAGTATAAAAGAGCTTAACAGAAGATTTCAAAGAGCAGCTTGAAAAGATAAAGTCAAAAATTATAATGAAATGTCCAAAGAACTGGAGTTAGAAAACCAAAAGGAAAGAACACACTTTCATTTCTCAAACTGAAATAACTGAGGAAAAAATTTAAGCAGAATTGCAATATTGAAAGATTCCATGGGCAATATGTTGAATGATGCAGGAAACATCAAAAGATGATGGAACGAATACACAGAGTCACTATACCAAAAAGAATTGGTATATGATCATTCATTTCAGGAAGTGGTATGAGATCAAGAGCCAATGGTATTGAAGGAAGAACTCGAAGCTGCACTAAAAGAATTGGAGAAAAACAAGGCTCTGGCAACTGATGGCGCACCCATCCAGATGTTTAAACAAATAGATGCCCCACTGGAGGCACTCACTCAGTTATGCCAGGAGATTTGGAAGACAGCTACCTGGCCAACTGACTGGAAGAGATCCAAATTTGTGCCCATTCCAAATAAAGGTGATCCCACAGAATGTGGAAATTTTTGAAAAATATCATTGATATCACACTCAAGTAACATCTTACTGAATTAAATTTAAAAAACAGTTGCAGCAGTATATTGACAGAGAACTACCAGAAATGCAAGCTGGATTAAGAAGGGAACATGGAGTGAGGGATATCATAGCTGACAGCAGAAGTATCTTGGCTGAAAGCAAAGAATACCAGAAAGATGTTTATTTGTGTTTTATTGACTATGCAAAGGCATTCAATTTTGTGGAGCATAACAAATTCTGGATAATATTAAGAAGAATGGGAATTCCAGAACACTTAATTATGCTCACGATTAACCTGTATATAGGCCAGGAGGCTATCATTCAAACAGAACAAGGGGATACTGCATGGTTTAAAATCAGGAAGGGAGTGCGTCAGGGTTGTATCCTTTCACCATACTTATTCAATCTATATGCTGAGCAAAGAATCCAAGCAGCTAGACTATATGAGAAAGAACATGGCATCAGGATTGGAGGAATGCTCATTAACAACCTGAGATTTGCAGATAACACAACTTAGCTTGCTGAAAGTGAGGATGAGTTGGAGTACTTACTGATGAAGATTAAAGACTACAGTCTGCAGTATGGATTACGCCTCAATATAAAGAAAACAGAAATCCTCACAACTGGACCAATAAGCAGCATCACGATGATTAGGGAAAATATTGAGATTGTCAAAGACTTCATATTACTTGGTTCTACAATCAATGCCAATGGAAGCAGCAGTCAGGACATCAAAAGACATTGCATTCGGTAAATCTGCTGCAAAAGCACTTTTCAGGTGCTGAAGAGCATAGATATCTCCTTGAAGACTAAGATGTGCCTAACCCAACCCATGGTATTTTCAATCACCTCACATGCATGTGAGAGCTGGACAATGAATAAGGAAGACTGAAGAAGAGTTGATGCTTTTGAGTTGTGGTATTGTCAAAGAATGCTGAAAGTACCACGGACTGCTAAAAGAACTAGCAAATCTGTCCTGGAAGCTAGAATGCTCCTTGGAAGTGAATGGCCAGACTTCGCTCACCTACTTTGGTCATGTTGTCAGAAAGAACCATTCTCTGGGGAAGGATGTCATGCTTGGTAAAGTGGAGGGTCAATGAAAGACCTCAACAAGATGGATTGACACAGTGGCTGCCAGTGATGGGCTCAGGTATAGTAGGGATTGTGAGGCTGGCACAGGACTGGGCAGTGTTTCGTTTTGTTGTACATAAGTTGCTATGGGTCGGAGATGACTCAATGGTACATAACAATAACAAGAATGAAAGTGAATTAGTTCATCATGCTACTTGGAATAGAGAAGTAGACTAGATTGCCTGTTTCTTAAACAAGCAAAAAGCAATTTGCCTGTTTTTAGCTCCATTTTAATCTCTACTTCTGGAAATCCCTGTGTTTTAAAGAATTCCATAGTTAATTAAAGTTGCTTCTCAGTTTTCTTCAATGCTAGCTAAATATATATCTTTTTAATTGTGGGGACAGGGTCTGCAAAGTCAGAAAACTACTCATCTATTTCTTTTCCTGCTTCCAAAATTTTGATGCTATTTCTTTCTTCTCCATTGTCTTCCAGTGGATTTTTGCCTTTAAAAAACCAGATTCTTGCTTTGCACTGGTAGTTTGAGCCCACGGGGCTGACTCGATGGCAAACAACAACAACAACAACAACAACAGCCATTTTGGAAGAAAGCCCCAAGGATTTACTTAAAATAGAAAAAAAATCATCTATGAAACAAAGTTCTACTTTGATACACATAGGCTCACCAAGAGTTGAAATGGACTGAATGGCTATATTACATATATATATATGTATATATCTTTATGAACTCTCACATGCATGTGAGGTGATTGAAAATACCATGGGTTGGGTTAGGCACATCTTAGTCTTCAAAGAGATATCTATGCTCTTCAACACCTGAAAAGTTCTATTACAGCAGATTTACCCAATACAATATGTCTTTTGATGTCCTGACTGCTGATTATAATGCATTATGATTATAATGGTTAATGACATTAAGCATCTTTTTATGTGCCATTTGTATATCTTTTTGGTAAAATATCTATGCAAGTCATGTGCTTTTTTTAAAAATTGGGTTTTCTTGTTAAATTGTAGGAATTCTCTATATATTCTGAATGAAATAAGTCCATCACAAAAGGACAATATTGTATGATCCTACTCACATGAAATATCTAAGGAGCTTTTGTGGTGTAGTGGGTAAGGCATTTGGCTGTCAACTAGAAAGTTGGGCGTTCAAACGTACCAACTGCTCTGCCAGAGGAAGATGAGGCAATCTATCTCTGTAAAGATTTATAGTCTTGGAAACCCAATGGGGTTGCTGTGAGTTGGAATTGACTCAATGGCAGTGTTTTTTTTTTTTAGGCAAATGTATACAAAGTTCATTATTGTTTTCCAGAGGTGGGAGGGATGGGGAAGGAGATAATGAGTTCTTGTTAAGGGTGATAGAAATATTTTAACATGTGTAGTGTTGATGGTTGCACAAAGTGATGAGCATGGTTAATGCCACTTACCTGTACACATAAAAATGTTAAAATGGTGAATATTTTGTTATATATATATATATATATCACAATATTAATAATAATACACCCACATTATTTATTGCCATTTTAGTGAAATTTTGGAAGTCACTGGAAGCTAAAAGTGTGTTCAATCCATCATCTTTAACTTGAGCATTTTGTAATTAAGCTTTCATCCCTTAAAATAGTTGAATGTGCCCTTCCTGTATAATTTCAGATTCCTCTACATACTTGCATTTATCCTTCATTACTGTCAGCCCATCTTTCATCATTTTCATGTCATGATTCTACATTCATTCAGGATCTCTCATGCCTGGTATGCCCTAACCTTTTTTCTTCTCCATATAACCATTCCTGAGTCATCTAGAATTTGGGATCATCTATCTTTATGAACTCTGTGTTACTAGAGCTCTGTACCACCAGGTATATAACAGCTGATTTTAAACTGTCTTATATTGTTCTTGACCTTTTCTTGAAAGTTTGTTTTATCTTCTCAATTTAACTTCTCTTTCCCTGGCTTTAGGGATTATGTCATATAATTGTTGCTGTTGTTGTTATTTGCCATCAAGTCAGCCCTGACTCATAGCGACCCCTCCTTGGGTTTCTGAGGCAGTTATCACTACAGAAGTAGGATTGCCCAACCTTCCTTCCGAGGAGTGGCTGGTGGGTTTGAACCGCCAGCCTTCTGGTTAGCAGTCAAGTGCCTTAGCCACTATGCTACCAGAGCTCCTATGTCATATAATTAATTATCCTAAATCCCATTGTGCCAAATGAAGCATTTGGTAACCAATACTGTGTTTCTATTGATTGATTGTATTGTCATTTTTGGTACTGGCCTACCAGCTATTAGGTTTGATTCTATCAACATTTGGTTTTCAATAAAATGCTTTTTGTCATTTTTCACTCTATAAAACAGAATTTACTATATTTACCACTTAAAATTTACTAGAAGATTAGACTGTTAAGAATATTATGTAAAATTATTCCAGCAGACAATCTACTTAGTGGCAATAAGACAAACAAATTAAGCTGCTGTATAAAATATGTAACCTACCTCTTAAACACTCAGATGGTTAAGACAGTGGCATAAATGTAAGGAGACACTACTTTCTAATAAAATACACTAAAAACAATGGAATTCTGGAGATGGAAGGGTCTTTGGAATCACTTAATCCATGTTTTTACTTAGAAAATAAAACTAAGGTCCACAGATGTCTAGTGACATGCATAAGGCCAAGAGTCATTTAACAAAACACTAGACTTCTTGCCTGCTAAACAAGTGCCTCGTCACCCCTTCTGCTAGCCAAGCTAAAAGTTGAAATAAATAGTAAAGGCAGCAAACAAACAAAACCTCTATTGTGGACACGCCAAATATTGTATTTTTTATACTCACTCTCTGTTCAACATTGTGGCTATATTTGCTTAAAGGATTATATACCCAGGAAGAAAACTACTGAAAAAATTATACCTGTAGTTTGACTGTCAACTACATATCAATCTTATCTTTCTGAATATTTGTAAGTTAACACTAACAGACTCGAAGTCAGAAATGTGCTAGGTCATATTTAACAGTAACACAGGAGCACAGACTTACTAATCTTTATTTAGAGACTTTTTTTTTTTCATTCTTTTAGCAGTCTGTAGTATATTCACAGAAATTGTATCTATTTAAAGTTTGAGGCATTAATTGTGACAACATCATTAGCAAACGAATGTTCCACTTTACTACTGTTATGGTTACTTAGTACTGTATTTAATACAATTTCAATTCTCTGTTTAAAGTTCTTCCAAAGTCACAATAGTACTACTAACTTGAATTATGATAATTAAGACTGATACAAATAACTGAAAACAGTCTATATAAGAATTTATTATTCTTTATGCTATATCTTTTCTCTGGGGCAAAGCTATCCAGACAAACAGACATCTGCAAATACTATAGGAAAAGGTGCATTAGGGATGCATTGAAGGGTGTAGGGAGGGAGGGAAGAGGAATGCTAAGAAAAAAAGAATGTTTGCTTCTACTTCCAAGGTTCTTGCATGCAAGAACAGGGCTAAAAGAATAAAGCAGTTTGGATAAATAAGAAAATAGAGCAAAACAAAAAGCTGCAAATGTCCTACTCTTCCTCAAATACATACTGGATTTTCCTCCTTTAGGCTCCAGGATATAGTATTTTTTTTATATGGCTAGTTAGATGTTATTCAATTGTGAAATATTTAAAATTCTGGTAGTTAAAAGATTGAGATATGTATACCTTTAGCTTGGGAAAAAAGAGAGATACTTGAACATTCCTAGCTCAAAGTAATATATGATAATTTTATGATTATATATAAATATAAAATATGAATATAAAATTACATACATACACATGCACATACTCATTCACAAACTCCAGGCAAAATGTGCCTCTCTATGAAAATTGTGAAATTTTGAAAATATACATCTTTTATCATATCTGCTGATATAATCATGATAGCTACTTTAGATATTTGCAAACTAACTGGCATCTTTTAGCAGCAACTGTATTTCTCATATTTTTAAGCTTTTGCTTAAAGTCTATAACTGAGGTGAAAAGAGAAAAAACATGTATAAAGGATTAATTAGAAATAGATGTAGAAAACCAGAAGTGAAGCATAAAATCAGATATATGGATACATGGTCTCTATCTAAACAGTTAAAAGTTTAAATAAACTCATACTATATTTACTTGATACTTGAGATCCCAGAATCTGAAAAAAACTTTACAACACTCAATAATGTCTATTTTGCCTGTTAAATCAGGTAGGAATAAAAAACCAGAACCAAACTCACTGCCGTGGAATCAGATCCGACTCACAGTGACCCCTCTTTGGGTTTCTGAGCCAGTATCGCTGCAGAAGTAGATTGCCTGATCTTCCTTCTGAGGAGTGACTGGTGGATTTGAACTACCAGCCTTCTGGTTAGCAGTCAAATGCCTTAGGCACTACACCACCAGGTATGAATAGTGTCTAGGAGCTCTGGTAGCATAATACCTAAGACACTTGACTGCTAACCAGAAGGCTGGTGGTTCAAACCCACCAGCCACTCCTCGGAAGGTTGGGGAATCCTACTTCCATAGTGATTCTGCCTCGGAAACCCAAGGAGGGGTCACTATGAGTCGGGGCCGACTCGACGGCATATAACAACAACAACAATTCTTTTGATGGCTGGCAATGTCAGATATATACCAGGAGTTTACAGTTATTAAATTGATGAAGAAAAATAATTTATCAATATCATCAAATTCCTTCATGTATTCTATTATAAATTGCTCCCTGAATATTTACTTGCATCAAAAACACTCTAGAATTTTGTATAACTCCCACAGAAACAAAAAAGAGCACACAAAGACAGGAGCAAATAATTTCTGCCAAATCCTAGACACTCATAACAGTAAAAAGAAAAAATAAAAAAAAGAAATACATTCTCTAAGGAGGTATCTGAGGGAAAATATACACATTGACTCTGCAATGATTGCATGATTGTCAAACCTGCTCCACAGCTTAGGGGGTACCAGGCTACAAACAATGGATCTGAAAATCTGAGTATTATGAAAAGGATGAAGAGAAAGTTTTCTCTGTGATAACTCCTTGCTTTCAATTTCTGTAGCAACAGTTATTTAAAAGCTGTTGTGTCCTTACTTTTTTGTTGAAGTGTAACCTTATAACCAAATACCATCTGTCTTTATGGCTTCCCCCCGATGTTTAGATCATATCATGACTGGACACAGCTACTTCCATTCTTTTATTTACTTCTTAAATGATCATTGGAAGTACTTTATTCAAAGAAAGCACACGACATATTTCTTCATTGTGCATGCTGTAGCAATCTAAAATACACCACATGTGGAAATACAACTTAGGTTGTATCTTATTAAAAAAGAGTTTTTAATTACTGCATTTGCTGTATTTTGTCTTGTTGTTGTTGTTGTTATTTGCCATAGAGTCGGCCTCCGACTCCTAGCGACCCCTCCTTGGGTTTCCGAGGCAGTTATCACTACGGAAGTAGGATTGCCCAACCTTCCTTCCCAGGAGTGGCTGGTGGGTTTGAACCGCCAGCCTCCTGGTTAGCAGTCAAGTGCCTTAGGCACTATGCTACCAGAGCTCCCGTATTTTGTCATAGAACACTGTATTCATAACTATAAACTAACTTTCTGCCGTGGAGTTGAATCTGACTCATAGCGACCCCTCCTTGGGTTTCCATTTTTTTTTTCCCTAAACTCAAATGACACGAGATGTTAGATTTTCTTGTGACAGACAACACTAGTTTTGAAAAGGCTATTTTCCTTTTCACACAGTAAGCTAGTGAAAAGCAATGGAAAAATTCCGTTTCCAATGGAAGTTAGAGTCAGAGTCTTACAAGAAATGTGCTTTGAGGACAAGTTCAAAATATTCACTGAACTTCCTTCATTCTGTTTCTCTCTTGTATAATCCTTTTAAGAAGTTCTGATGGTGTAGCCGGTAAGACATTAGGCTGCTAACCAGGTCAGTGCTCTGAATCCACCAACTGCTCTGCAGAAGGAAGATGAGGCAATATACTTAAAGATTTACAGCGTTGGAAACCCAATAGGTTTTTCTGTGCATCAGAATTGACTCAATGGCAGTGGCATTATAATCTTTTAATTGTTTGTCTCCTGCTTATTTGTCTTTGTGAATGAGGGGGATGTCATTCAGGGCACATGAGGATGCCCATCATGGTTATGAAACCCTAGAAAGGATGAATAGAGTAGTAGCACTGCTATCCAGAGTTTCTGTATCAGAAGAGATGGATGCAGCAGCACTCAAAATTGGGAGAAGTTTCAGCAGTTTATAGTAAGTATATTGCTTTTCTTTAGATAAAATTTCATTGCTGTGTCTTGGTTGGGTGTGGAGTCATGAGATGTGTGTGTGATTCTATACATACACTCCTTGTTAGGTGCTGTTGCGTCGGCTCTGACTCATAGCAACTTTATGCATAACAGAACAAAACATTGCCCATCCTCACAATAGTTGCTAAGTTTGAGCACATTGTTGTCGTAGCCACTGTGTCAATCCACCTCATTGAGGGTCTTCTCTTTTCTCTGACTCTCTACTTTGCCAAGCACGATGTCTTTCTCCAGCAACTGGTCTCTCCTGATGACATGTTCAAAGTAAATAGGATGAAATTCTTGCCATCCTTACATCTAAGGAGGATTCTGGCTGTACTTTTAAGACAGATTTGGCAGTACATGATGTATTGAGAGCTCTGGTAGCGTAGTGCCTAAGGCACTTGACTGCTAACCAGAAGGCTGGTGGTTCAAACCTACCAGCCACTCCTCAGAAGGAAGGTTGGGCAATCTACTTCCGTAGTGATACTGCCTCGGAAACCCAAGGAGGAGTCGCTATGAGTTGGGTCTGACTTGACGGCACATAACAACAACAACAACAACATGGTGTATTAAATATTCTTTGCCAATACCACAATTCAAATACATCAATTCTTTTTTGGTTTTCTGTTTTTATTGTCCAGCTGTAGCATGCATAAGAGGTGACTGGAGATACCATGGCTTGGGCCAAGCATCTTAGTCATCAAGTGACATCTTTGTTTTTTTAACACTTTAAAGAGATCATTTGCAGATTTGCCCAATGCAATATGTCATTTAATTTCTTGACTGTTGCTGCCATAGGCATTAGTATTGATCCAAGAAAATGAAATCCCTGGCAACTTCAATGTCTTTGCCATTTATCATGTTGTTGTTTATTGGTCACATTGTGAGAATATGCATTTTCTTCATGTTCAGGTGTAATACATCCCGAAGGCTGCAGGTTTTTTCTTTCATCAGTAAGTACTTCAAATTGTCTTCACTTTTGGAAAGCAAGGTTGTGTCATCTGCATATCTCAGGTTGTTAATGAATCTTCCTTTAATTCTGAGGCCTCGTTTTTCATATATTTCAGGTTCTTGAATTATTTGTTCAACATATAGTTGAATAAGTGAGACACATATTGACATACACACAATACATATATGTGTGTGTATGTATATGTGTATAGATGTCTATATATATATATATACACACATTTGTGTGTAGATGTATGTACATATATGACATATGCAGGACAAAAATAAAGTAGTGAACCAGCTCTCATTATCTATCATACTGACATTTGAGATGTAGATTGTCAAACATCCAAATTTCTCATAGAGACTATCTGCTGATTCTTTTAAAGCAGCAATGCCCTTAAGGAACAGAGAGGGACTGGCTTAAAGTATAAATTAATGAACATATTTTACATTTAAATGAAGTACACGAAATGTTTTAGTGAAAAAGCTCTATATTCATTTGCTGATCTTCTGTCTCCCAAATAGTGTTGTCTTATAAGGCACACAGAGCTACCTTCATGAACTTGTTAATTTTCCAGTTGTCACTCTTGTACTAAGAGGACACACTTCAGAAAAGGCATCTTTAAATGTAGTTGAACCTAGTTAGACTGCTATACTCAGGGTAACATTTAAGTTGGAAAAGTTTGATTGTTTTAAAGGGACATAGTATACCTTCTTTCATGTCCCTGAAAAAAATCTGGTGATGGAGCCTGGGGATAAGATGGGAGCCATAGCCATTGTACATAGACTCTGGATAGGTAATTTTTTCCTTTAAAAATAAAATCCTTTGAATCTAGCTCATTAATTGGTTAAATGTAAATTATGATGCTATACTAGTACCTAAAATCATTTTATCAATCTCCATATGTAACAATGCTACATAGACAAGAATTTTTCTTCTTTTCTATCAATTTTCTTAGAAACTGCCTACCTTCTCTCTGTAAATGGAAAGATAAATCTTAGTTCTACAGATGTGAATGTTCTCAGACTTCTTACTAGGGAGGAAAGTAATATTGGTCCAGGGAGACAGAAGATCTAGATTTTAAACTTCTATCACGTGTCACTGAAGACATCATTTTATCACTTTAGATGTCAGGTTCCTCATTTACAGATGGAAATTGTTAAGCAGATTCTCCAGGGTTTTCAACTGACTTTTCTGGATTCATGAGGTTTCTAAAGAGGTGTCTAGGGGTGTCTGTGGAAAGCATGGAGGTGACTACATAATCCCTTCTGCCTTGAGCCTGAGCATCTCTAATTAGGCAATTTTTATATTGGAGTTCTGGTGTTCCATGTAGATTTTTATTTGTGGGGAAAAAGGAATTTAACTGACTCATATGATTGCTAAATCCACTTGGTTCTAGGATTTTATGGTATTTCTTTAAGAACTATCACAAGGTAGTTCCTCATACCTTTTTTTGAAAATAATTTAGTCATATAAACTAAATAAAACAAACAAACAAAAAAACAGGCACTAAAAAAAAAAAAAAAGAAGAAAGAAAGAAAAAAAAAGAATAAGGATCTGTCTATAGTGCATAGACCCACTTAGGTATGTTAGTTTCTCTGTGCTTGATAGATGATGTGATAAGGCACTTGGCTGCTAACTAGAAGGTCAGCAGTTAAAAGCCATCAGCCTCCTTGCAGAAGAAAGATGGGGCAATCTACTTTCGTGAAGATTTATAGCCTCAGAAACCCAGTGAGGGTCATTATGAGTCGGAATTGACTCGATGTGAGTTTTTTTTTGGTTTTAATATAAAAATTGGTGATATGGACATCAATGTTATTAGTTGCTGTGGAGCTGATTCCAACTCATGGTGACCTCATGTGTGCAGAGAGCTGCTCCATAAGCTTTTCAATCAAAAAAGGTTGGGTTACAACCTTTTGGAAGCAGATCACCAGACCTGTTTTTCCAGGCCCTCTGGGTAGATTTGAACTGCCAACGTTTGGTTAGTAGTTGTGAGTGTAACCATTTGTTAGCTTATTGCTGTAAATACCCTGAAACAAAAGACTAGATCAGGAAACAAAATGAATATACCTATAAATTATTAAGAAACATTTTTTTAAAAAAGGTGTATATGTGGGCTTCCTTGGGTCACAATCCTGAAGATATGGATGAGAAACTTAGGAACCCCTTTGAAGAAAAATAACCACAGACAACACTAATCTATCCCCTTCTCAACTCTCAGTCCTATGTAGGTCAGTGACTTTTGGCTCTCTGTAGGCTGGGGCTGTCAAGAGAAGAGACCACAAGTAGATAAAACACTCCAGCAAAGAGATTGTTGAAAAGAAACAAGGAAATCAATACCATACTGCTAACCAGAAGGCTGGTGGTTCAATCCCACCAGCCACTCCTTGGAAGGAAGGTTGGGCAATCTACTTCCATAGTGATACCACCTCGGAAACCAAAGGAGGGGTCACTATGACTCGAGTCCAACTCGACAGCACATAACACCACCACCACCACCAAAAACATACAATACTTGAGAACAAATTTTACCAGGGACACAAAGGACCTATACAAAGAAAAGTACAAAATGTTGTTGTTGTTATGTGCCATCGAGTTGAATCTGACTCATAGCGACCCCTTCTTGTGTTTCTGAGGCGGTATCACTATGGAAGTGGATTGCCCAATCATCCTTCCGAGGAGTGGCTGGTGGGTTTGAACCGCCACCCTTCTGGTTAGCAGTCAAGTGCCTTAGGCACTACAGCACCAGAGCTCCCAATTATAAAATATTACTTTAGGAAGTATTGCCATTTTCAAAATCTTCAGTCTTCCTATCCACGAGCATGGTATGTTCTTTCATTTATGTAGATCTCTTATAGTTTCTGAACTATAAAATACTACTTCAAAAACTATAAATGGAAGAACATACCACACTCATGGATAAGAAGACTGAACACTGTGAAAATGGCAATACTATCCAAAGCAATCTATACATTCAATGCAATTCCAATCCAGATTCCATCAACAAGGATATGGAAAAAACAATCACTAATTCTATATGGAAAGGAAAAGAGACATCGGATAAGCAAAGCACTAATGAAGAAGAACAAAGTAGGAAGTCTCACACTCTTGGATTTCAAAACTTACTATTAAGTCACAATAGTCAAGATAGCCTGGTATTGGTACACCAACAGACACATAAACCAGCAGAACAGAATTGAGAACCCAGAAATAGATCCATTGACTTAGTGAGAGCTGATTTTTGACAAACAGTCGAAATCCATTAAATGGGGGAAGAGATAGTCTCTTTAACAAATGGTGGTGACAAAACTGGTTACCCATTTGTAGAAAAATTAAACAAGATACATACCCCACACCATACACAAAAATTAACTCCAGATGAATCAAACACTTAAACGTGAAACCTAAAACTATAAAGTTCATCAAGGAAAAAATAGGGACAAACTTAAGGGCCCTGATTAATGGTGTAAATAGACTATCTAGCATAACCCAGCATGGACATACAGCAGAAGATAAACTGGGTGATTAGGGTCTTCTAAAAATTAAATTTTTATGTGTATGAAAAGACTTCTCCAAAAGAGTAAAAAGAGAACCTACAGATTGGAAAAAAATATTCAGCAATGACATATCTGACAAGGAAATTATCTCTAAAATTTATAGAAAATTCTAACACGTAAACTTCAAAAGCACAAATAATCCAATTAAAAAATAGATAGAAGACATGAACAGATACCAAATAAGATATTCAGGCAACAAACAAATACACAAATAAATGTTTGTGATCATCAGCCATTAGAGAGATGCAAATCAAAACAACAATGAGATACTGTGTCCCCCCAACACTAATAGCAAAGTTTAACAACATAGAAAATAACAAATGCTGGTGAGGATGTGGAGAGATTGGGACTCTCGTACACTGCTGGTGGGACTGTAAAATGATACATTTGGTGTTGAAATCAGTATGGTGATCCTTAAAAAGTTGAAAATAGGAATACCATTTGATCCAGCAATCCAGATATATATTCTAAAGAAGTGAGAGCTAGAACATGAACAGATATATGCACACCCATGTGCATCACAGCCTTATTCACAATAGCAAAGAGATGGAAACAACCTAGGTGCCCATCAATAGAAGAGTGAATAACCAAGCTATGGTACATATACACAATGGAATAGTATGTAACACTAAAGAATAATGTAGAATCTGCAAAACACTGCATAACACTAATGAACTTGGAGGACATAATGCTGAATGAAATAAGTCAATCACAGAAGGACATATATTGTATTAGTTCACTATTGTAAAAAGTCAAGGAAAGGATTATATATGGAAGGGAATTTTGTTAGTTACCAGGGATAGGAGGGGAGGGAAGGAGACACTGCTAAATAAGTAGAGACAAGTATTGGTTTGGATGAAGGGGAAGGCAATATACCAAAAGTGAGTGACCAACACAGTAACACTAAGGAAAAGGAAGACACAGAGAAGTACACAAGAGGTACAGACAACAAAGACAAACCCTTTCTCATATATAATCCCATGTTAACAGTGATAACAAACATTTTTCTATGGGTAAATAGATCGGTAGACAGGCTAAATGATCAGGTATGTCTAGGAAAAAGGGAATATACCCATGACCATATATAAGGTTTGCTGATGATATTTCTATATACATATTTGTAGATGCTGTAAGAATGTCCATGTAACAGGGGGCAAAAATATGATAACTTCTTAGGTACAGTCAACCATCCTGGGGGAGTGAGTAATCGGACCGGTGGGCTCAGGACCATGGTTTCAGGGGATGTAAAGTTTAATTGGCATTACATACTACATAAAAACCATTATTCTACATCCTGCTTTGGTGAGTAGCAACTGGGGTCTTAAAAGCTTATAAGCAGCCATCTAGATCCAACAATGGGTCTTTCCTCACCCAGAGTAAAGAAGAATAAAGAAAACCTAAGATGCCTGGAAACAATTAGTTTAGGGACTAATGAGCCATACAAACTTCAGCCTATATGACCATGGAACCAGGAGGAAATAGGTGGTGTCTGGCTACTACCGCCAACCACTCAGAAAGGGATGAGTGTAAGAGATCCCAGAGAGAGTGGGAAAAAATTGTGAAACAAAATTCAAAATCATAGCAAAGATCAGGTTTACGGGTCTCATAGAGCCTGGTGAGACCCTGGAGACTATAGCCCCTAGTTATCCTTCAAGTCTGGAATTGAATTCACTCCTGTGGCTTCCAGCCAAACAATACACAAGCATATAGGGTGAACATTTACATCAGATAGGTACACTCCTTAGAATAATCAATTATGGGAGGAAGTGGGAAAAGAGCCGTTATATTGTGGGGAATTGTAGTCAATGAAACAAAATGCGTATGAACTGCTACATGTATGTGTAAAAGGGTTTACCTTTGTTGTCTGAGCCTCTTGTGCACCTCTCTTTGCCTTCCTTTTCCTCAGCTGTTATTGTGTTGGTCACTTGCTTTTGGTATATTGCCTTCCTCTTCACCCAAATCAAACGTGTCTCTATCTATCTAGCAGTGTTCCCTCCTCTCCCCTCCCATCCCTGGTAACAAACAAATTTTCCTTCCATATATAATCCTTTCTTTGACTTTTTACAATAGTGAACTAATACAATAATTGTTCTAATACAATGAATTTGCTCTGTAACTCTGTAAACTCACCCAAATCATAATAAATTTTATTTTTTTTTTTAAAAAGTAGATAAAACAGTGAAGTGTCTATGCAAACTGACTGGCATTCTGTCACTGGTAGTTAATCTGAGTTTGAACTGATTGAGCTAGATGAAGTTACCCAAGATTGTGCTTTGACTAATTGTTGAGGCTGTGATAGTGTTAAAGTGTGCTACGGAGTATGGTTGCTGGGAGGAGTGTGGCTACATGCTGTAGCAGTAGGAAACTTACCCAAAGGAACATTTCCCTCTAACATTATTCTCCTAATAAATGCTGTGTGCTTTGGAAATTATTTTTAAAATTTGGAAAGATAAGCAATAAAAAGAGGTATTGGGGCTCAGGTTTTTAACAGTAATGTAGGATATGTAGGAACTTTAAAAATGATAATTCTCCCAGTAGGTAACTGCCTCCTGATCTTTCTTATGTTTGCATCACCTTGGTTTTCAAGATGAGAGAGGGACAATGGCCATGGTGGCACATTAGTTTCAATTTATTCAAGAAAGACCCTTATAAATATCTTAGCTTCCTGGTTCTGCAACTGGGGTCATTGCTGAACTACTGAAATAAACATTCATTACACAGTTGAATGTTGGTAAACTGGATACAGGGCCAAAAAACCATAGAATGAAAAGTAAACAGGACTTGGTATGAGAAGGAGTGGAATCCAGATCCAGATTACTAATTACTACCTACTGTGCCTTGAGCAAGACATTCAACCTTATTGATACTCAGTTCTCTCCACATAAAAAGAAGATAATATAAGTTCTCATATATGTAAAAGTACATGCAAGTTGCAAATATATTGAGAGTCCACCTTGTTCCAAAAAGAAGTTGAGGTGAGTGTGAAAATGTTCTGTAAAATATAAACTGTTGCACTATAAAATCACATTAAATGTGCTATGTTCCATCAATTGCTGTGCTTTGCACTGAATTTGTAAGTAAGAATGGTAACATTGTTGTTTGGTTAGTTGCCAACAAGTTAATTTCAACTCATGACAACCCCATGTGTGCAGAGTGAAACTGCTCCACAGGGTTTTCAAGGGTGTGACCTTTCTGAATCAAATAGTCAGGCTTGCCTTCTGAGGTACCTCTGGCTGGGTTTGGACTGCCAATCCAGTAGTAGTAGTTCAGAATTTAACTGTTCACCTGAGTTAAAGCATGGGAGGGAGTAAAGCTGGATTCCTCCTTCTTTTCCAGTTAGTTTTGAGTCCTATTGTGTCTATCTCCTAAATGTCTCTCCAATCTCTCCTCTTTATTCTCTCTGCTAATGCCTCAGGTTAGATTGGTTATTTTTCTTCTGGGTCATTGCAACAGCTTCTCATCTGTCTCATCTTCCTCTTATTTACCAACTAGAGAGCTGACAGGTTATTTATTTAAATAATATTTTATTTTTATTTGTTTATTTTTAGGTGAAAGTTTACACAGTGAATTAACTTTCCACTTAACAAGTCTTATACAAATTGTTCTTTGACATTGGTTACAATTTTCACAATGTGTCAGCATTCTCCTTTTTTCTATTCTGTTTGTTCTGTTTCCTTTCATCTAGATTCCTTTCCCCTACTTGCCCTCTATATCATCTTTGCTTTTAGGTAGATGTTGACCATTTGGTCTCATGTAATTAATTGTTTAAGAGACACATTACTCATGGGTGATATTGTTTATTTTATAATTTAATCTACTGTTCGGCTGAAAATTGATCTGTGGAGTGGTTTCACTTTCAAGTTAAAAGGTATCTTAAGGCAATAGTCTTGGGGGTTTCTTCAGTCTCTATCAGTCCAGGAGTGTGGTCCTTTTTATAAATTTGAGTTTTGTTCTACATTTTTTCTCCCATTCTAATCAGGATCTTCTGTTGTGTCCCTCATCAGAATGGTTGGTAGTGGTAGTTGCAAACCATCTATTTCTACTGATCTCAGGTTGGAAGAGGCTGTCGTTCATGTGATCTACTAGTTTTGTGGACTACTATCTTACTTGAGTTGTTGGTTTCCTTCATTCTCTTTTACTCCAGATGAGCAAAGGTAAATAGTTTTATATTCGATGGCCTCTCATAAGCTTTTAAGACCCCAGATGCTACTCACCAAACCAGGGTGTAGAACATTAACTTTATGAACTATGTTATACCAATGGACTAAGTTATCCCATGAGACTCAAGCAGTTTAACCCAGTTAACCAATTTCATGAGCTGTTTGGATATTTCTAGGAAGTCTCCATAACTCTGCCCCCTATGTTTTATTGGATCTATTGATATATATATACAGCACACACAAACATATATTTACATATGCCTATAGATACACCTATACCTACACTCATATATACCTTCATATAAGCATAAATGTGTATACTTCTACCTATGTAACCAGAAATATATTATTTCATTGTTATTACTGTTGCAAAATTACTGAGAGGTTGTCTTTCTAAAACATTGTTCTCCAAGTCAACATTTTCTCTCCCCTTTTGTTTCCCTTCCTTTCCTTTTTCTTTTCTTCTCTCTCTTTTTCCTGATAAGATAGTATCTGTACACACTTAACAGCCAACAAGGTCTTTAATGATCTGGTCCTACTCATATTATCATCTCTAGTCATCATAAATAGGTTTCTATTAACTTCATACGTTTATGTAAGAGGTCCTTCCTCAGCCAAGACTCTAATAACAATTCCTCATTTCTTGCCATCCTGTCCTCTAGCATTTTAATACCAGTCATGATGGCCACTTGCAGTCTCACAGAAGACTATGCTTTCTTTATTCTTTTCACTGAGTTCCCCCTGTCATTCCCTGTCATCACCCTGCACTGTTTCAGGCTAATTATCTATTACTTCATGACCGCTCTTCAGCCACTCTGCCTCTAGGAAGCTTGGCCTCGACTACCAGGATGGGTTTGGTGCTTGTACTCTGAGTTACTCTGTACTCACAGAATTGAAAATCTGTGGCAAGTATGCCTTGTACACTCTTGTAATCTCAGCACTCAGCACAATGCCTGTCACATTTCAAGTACTCACACACACACAAAAAAAACCAAACTCACTGCCATTGAATCAATTCTAACTCACAGAAACCCCTCCTAGAGTTTCTGAGGTAGTATTTCTATGGAAGTAGATTGCCCAGTCTTTCTTCTGAAGAGTGGTTGGTGAGTTTGAACCACCAACCTTCTGGTTAGCAGTCAAATGCCTTAGGTACTACACCACCAGAGCTTCTTTTCAAGTACTAGGTAAATAGTTTTATATTGAATGACTAACTGACTAAATGAGTATTGGAAACTGTCCTGTGCCTCCAAGCCTGGTCACACATTTCTCTTTTGCCTGGGTTTCCCTAGGTGCCTCCTCATTGCAAATTCTACTTTCATTCCTTAAACTTTGTATTGTGATTTGAATGACAGTTTAGACTGCTAAACAGAAGGCTGGGGGTTCAAATCCACCAGCCACTCCTCAGAAGGAAGGTTGGGCAATCTGCTTCCGTAGTGATTCCACCTTGGAAACCCAAGGAGGGGGTGTTATGAGTCGGATTTGACTCAGTGGCAGTGTGTTTGTGTTTGTTTACAGAGCAAATTGGTTTTCCATTCAACAATTCTTACATATTCTGTTTGGTGACATTGATTACAATCCATGCAATGTAGCAGCACTCTTCCCACTTCCTCCCTGTGTTTTCTGTTACCATTAGTCCTTTTTTACTATCCATTTCTGCCTTCTGAGCTTTCTCCTTGGGCAAGTGCTGCTCTTTAGATCTTGTATAGTTGATTTCACTTTCCTTTTGTAGTCAATGTGAGAGTCTTCTCCCTTGTGAAGACTTTGTGGCAATCCCAAGAAATATATTTCATTGCAAGAAATACAAGAAGTGTATTTCATTGCACTTCACAATAACTCTTTTAAAGCACTTGTGATATATTTACCTTTCTGTAGAGAGGCTTCAAGTGTCTTAAGGGTAGGAATTGTTTTCTTTCAGTTATGTATTTCCCTGTGCATAACACAATTCCTGATACATGGTACGCAGGCAATAAATATTTTGTGTCATCATTGGTTAGTATTCAAGAAGACTTACTCTAAGAAAAAGACATAATATTTTACTGTGGATTATAAAATTAGGTAGAATTAAACTTAACCCAATTTGTTTTCCATTCCCTTTTATTTCATAGATAGCAACATTTTTCAGCAAGAATTTAATGAACGGCCACTGTGAGACCAACATCATAAATAATACCACAGGTGAGATCAAGAGGTAGAAAAGCATTATCTGTTTTTTGAGGAATTGATGACAATCTATTTGAAAAGAAAATTTTATACACAAATAGGAAGTGCACAGTAAATGAAAGACAACATATAATAAGCAAGTGCTTTACAAATTTATATCAATAAAATATCACGTTATATTTTAAACACAGAAAAGAAATCTGCTTTTTAAGGGAAAGTAGTGATGAATACTTATATAAAATGAAGAATTATAGAGCAAATTGAATAATCTAGAATGATAGACTAATCCTTGGAGTCCAGTGCTCATTTGTATTGTGCCTATATGAAAATACTGTGGGAAGAGAGGTGAAGTGACTTGTCCTAGGTCCTATAGCTTATCAGAGCCAAAGCTGAGACTAAATCCAAATTTCCTTACTTCCTTTTTTCAAAGTGCTATCACATTTTGAATTTTGAATATTCACCATTTCTTAAATTAAGATCAATATGCTTAATATCCATTGCATTTGTAAATGGTGATGAAAGAAAATAAAAATGATTGTTGCCAACAATTATTTGACCATAAATATTTCACATTACATACAGCTTAGTATTTCATATTATAAAATCCTCTGCCTGCAGCTCAAGAAGTCTTTTCACTGCCCCATGTGTTCCTTTCTCTGGTACATCTCCCTTCTCATTTCCCTGGACACTTTACCCTCCCTTCTCTCTCTCTGTACTTACATGTACAGACAATGTGCACACCTTTTTCTGTTATATGTCTCACATACTACATCATAAATAGTTCCAGAGCAGGGCACTATCTCCTTGCTCCTAAATATCACTTTGGACAGAGAGCTGTGCATGCCATTGGCACTCAATAATTGAGAATAATAGAACATCTTTGTAGCAATCTGTAGAGTCATGTAACTTTCTACTAGGTTACAATAGAGGTTATCATTTCAAACTTGTCTATATGTAACCCCTTAACAAAAATTGTAACAGTCCTAGGTGGTACAAAAAGGAGCTCTGGTGGCGCAGTGCCTAAGGCATTTGACTACTAACCAGAAGGTTGGCGACTCAAACCTACCAGCAACTCTGCAGAAAGAAGACTGGGAAATCTAGTTCCATCAACATTTACTGCCTCAGAAATCCAATGGGGATTGCTATGAGTTGGAACCAACTAGATGGCAGTGGCAGGTGGTACAAAAGGTTTGTGTTTGAGTGCTAACCTAAAGATTGGTGGTTCAAACCCACCCAATGGTACTGTGGAAGAAAAAGCCTGGTGATCTGCTTAAGATTACATTATTTGCACAGGGAGTTAGCTCAGGGGTCAGGAATGCATAGGAAAGAAGGAAACAGGGAAAAGGTAACCACAGAGAGAAAGTGGGAAAAGAGCTCTTACATTATGGGGATTGCAATTTGCATGAGGCAAAATATATAAGAACTGTTGTATGGAAAATGAATTTGCTCTGTAAACTTTGACCCAAAGCACAATTGAAAATAAATAAATAAATAAAAATGTCACCATGGCATTTTCTTTACTGTAACCTTTATTATTATTATTATTATTATTATTATTATTATTATTATGAATTGTTATTTGGGTGAAAGTTTATAAAGCATATTCATATTCCATGCAGCAGTTCTTATACATTTTGCTTCATGACATTGATTACAATCCCCATAATGTAACAGCTTTTTTCTCAATTCCTCCCTGTGGTTACCTTTTCCCTGTGTCCTTCTTTCCTATGCATACCTGCTCTCTGAGCTATCTCCCTGTGCAAATACTGTCCTTCTGATCTCCCATGATTGTTCTAAGGAATGTATCTACTTGGTATAAAAGTTCACCCTATATGCTTGTCTGTTGTTTGGCTGAAAGCCACGAGAGTGAGTTTAATTCTTGGCCTGAAGGGTGACTAGGGTCCACAGTCTCAGGCTTTCACCAGTCTCCATCAGACCAGTAAGCCTGGTTATTATTATTATTTTTTTTTAATTTTGAGTTTTGTTCTGCATTTTTCTCTCACTCTGTCCAGAATCTCCTGGACAGATCCCTTTTTAAGTGGTTGGCAGTGGTAGCCAGGAACTATCTAGTTCTTCTGATCTCAGGGTCAGATAGGCTGAGATTTTCATGATCCACTCATCCCTTGGACTAATTGTTTACACACATCTTTGGTTTTCTTCATTCTTCTTTGCTCTGGACAAGGAGAAACCAATCGTTTCATTTAGATGGCTGCTTGAAAGCTTTTAAGACTCTAGTCTGTACTCAACAAAGTAGGATGTAGAACAATGTTTTTGTGTAGCATGTTAGGTCAATTGAGATTGATGTCCCCTGTGACCATGGTTCCAAGCCCACAGGCCCAACAACTCACTTCCTCAGGGTGGTTGGCTGTGACTAAAAAGTTATTATACCTTTGCCCCATGTTAGTTCTATTTATATGGACATTCTTACAGCACATACAAATACATATGTAGAAATATCGCTTCCTATGGTGAAATTTTGCTCTGTAATGAACTGGGTGGCCATGAGTCAGATTTGCTGTGATGGCAACTAACAACAACAAAAATTTTAATTTCTGAAAACAACAAGAAATATTATAAAGCGTTAAATAAAGCAATTGGATGAGTTTTCAAATTCAAAGAGATACTTGATTTGAGACGTTCAACCCACTCCATCTGCTCTCTCTTTTTAGTCTCACTGTAATGCTTCCAAGACCACATTGACCGCAACAGGCTGTAACTGTCCATTTGTCTTTTGCTTCATTAGCATGTGTGTTTTTAGAAGGCATGTTGTTATTTCATACAGGTTTTCAAACAGAAGGCACAGTACCTGGTGCATGGCAGGTGCTGAAGAAATTTTTGTGGTAGTTCTATTATCTGGCTTGTTCTATTGATGCTGTCAGGTTGAATTCCTGACAGCTGCAGTAAAGAAGTTAAAAGACATTCTAAATAAACCTGCAGAAGTACATGACCAGAGTAATGCAGGAAGAAAATTTAGAAACCACAGAAAAACAAACCAACACATAGGTTTGTGTTGCAGAATTTTGTACATTTCAGGTATGCATTTCTGATTTTAAAATCTAAAGACACTTTTATATCATATTTATACCTACAACTTCAGTAAAGGCAAAAACTCTCAGAAAATGCTTCCAAAGTACTACAAATTGGCTTTTTGCTCCAGAAAAAAGTCAAGATTAAAAATTTCAAATGAAAAGTACTCTTGACCAACTAGATTTATTTTGTATTAATATTAATTTTGAGATAATATAAGAAGAAAAAATATCAGTCCACACTAAAGACTTATAAGTGATAATTTTCAAAGCATGAGGTATACAGATCAACTATCTGAGTCTCTGTATTTACAGCAGCCAGAGTTCACACATCCTGCACTCGGCATTCAGTACACAATTATCTATACTGTATGAAAGGCCATGGGCTCAGCTCTTTTTTTTTTTTTTAATTGAGATTTGGGTGAAGATTTACAGAGCAAATTCACTATCCATACAGCAGTTCACATATACCATGGGCTCAGCTCTTGAGTGCAGTCCAAAACAAGGTCCTTGCTTTCAAGGAGCTTCAGGTCAAATATAATGAGAAGGCTGACAGACGTGAGGTGTGCTAAATCAAAATCATATTAACCAGAATATGCTGGTCATGTGTATCTCAATTATGCCAAGAGACAGAGGACTCCTCCAAAAGCCCAAGTGTTATGAATTAAACTGTTCTCTCCAAAAATATGTATTTGTATCCTAACTCTAACTATGAAAGCAATCCTTTTTGGAAATTGGTTTTCTTTGTTATGTTAATGAGACCATAGCAGTGTAGGGTATATCCTAAACCTAATCACGTTTTTTTTTTTTTTTTTGTTATTGTTATAATTATTGTTGTTGTTGTAGTTATGTGCTGTCAAGTCGGACCCGACTCATAGCGACCCCTCCTTGGGTTTCCTAGGTGGAATCACTATGGAAGTAGATTGCCCAACCTTCCGAGGAGTGGCTGGTGGGTTTCAACCACTAGCCTTCTGGTTAGCAGTCAAGTGCCTTAGGCACTACGCTACCAGAGCTCCTGGGTTATGAAAACAGCAAAATAAAAAAACAAAGACATGTACATTCTGGGGGTTGGGTGGGTTGTGCTTAAAGTGGGGGTAGAGTAGGGTGAGAGAAGTTAGATAGATGCTATGTGATCATCGTCTGTTGTTGTTGTTAGAGGCCATCGAGTGGGCTCTGACTCTTAGCGATCCTACGTACAACATAATGAAACACTGCCTGGTTGTACACCATCCTCACAATCCTTGTTATACTTGAGCCCATTGATTCAATCACTATGTCAATCTATCTCTTTGAGGGTCTTCCCCTTACTTGCTGACCCTCCACTTTATCAGGCATGGTATCCTTCCCCAGGTAATGGTCCCGTCTGATCACATGACCAAGGGAGGTGAGATGAAGTCTGGCCATGCTTGCTTCCAAGGAGCATTCCAGCTGCACTTCCTCCAGGACAGATTTGTTAGTCCTTTTAGCAGACCATGGTACTCTTAGAATTCTTCTCCAACACCACAATTCAAAAGCATCCACTATTCTTCAGTGTTCTTTATTCATTGTCCAGCTCTTACATGCATAAATGGTGATTGAAAATACCATGGCTTGGGTTAAGCGCATCTTAGTCTTCAAGGAGACATCTTTGCTCTTCATCACTCGAAAGAGGTTTTTTGCAGCAGGTTTGCCCAATGCAATGTATTGTCTGATGTCTTGACTGCTGCTTCCATTGGTGTTGATTGTTGTTGTTATGTGCCGTCGAGTCAAACCTGACTCATAGCGACCCCTCCTTGGGTTTCCAAGGCAGTATCACTATAGAAGTAGATTGCCCCATCTTCCTTCCGAGGAGTGGCTGGTGGGTTTGAACCGCCAGCCTTCTGATTAGCAGTCAAGTGCCTTAGCCACTATGCTACCAGAGCTCCTAGGTGTTGATTGTAGAACCAAGTAATATGAAGTATTTGACAACTTCAATCTTTTCTCCATTTATTGTGAAGCTGCTTATTGGATGAGTTGTGAGGATTTTTGTTTTCTTTATATTGAGGTGTAATCCATACTGCAGACTGGAATCTTTAATCTTCATCATAAAATGCTTCAAGTCATCCTCACTTTCAGCAAGCAAACTTGCATCATCTGCGTATCGCTGGTTGTTAATGAGTCTTCCTCCAGTCCCGATGCACATTCTTCTTCATGTAATCCAGCTTCTTGGATTATTCGCTCATTATACAAGTTGAATAAGTATTGTAAAAAGATACAACCTTGATGCATTCCCTTTGTGATTTTGAACCATGCAGTATCCCTTTATTCTGTTTGAACTACAGCCTCCTGATCTATGCACAGTTTCCTCATGAGTACAATCAAGTGTTCCAGAATTCCCGTTCTTCTCAATATTAGCCATCATTTGTTATGATCCACACAATCAAATGCTTTTGCATAGTCTATAAAACCTAAGTAAACATCTTTCTGGTATTCTTTGCTTTCAGCCAAGATCCATCTGACATCAACAATGATATCCCTCATTCCCCATCCTCTTCTGAATCCAGCTTGAATTTCTGGAAGCTCTCTCTCAGTATATTGTTACAACCGTTTTTGAATTATCTTCAGTGAGATTTTACTTGCACGTGATATTAATGATACTGTTCGATAACTTCCACATTCTGTGGGATCACCTTTCTTTGGATTGGGCACAAATATGGATCTCTTCCAGTCAGTTGGCCAGGTAGCTGTTTATCAAATCTCTTGGCATAACTGAGTGAGTGCATCCAGCAGGCATCCATTTGTTGGGACAGCTCAATGGGTATTCTGTCAATTCCTGGAGCCTTATTCTTTGCCAATTCCTTCAGTGCAGCTTTGACTTATTCCTTCAATACCATTGGTTCTTGATTATACGCCACCTCTTGAAATGGATGAAAATCAACCAGTTCTTTTCCATACAGTGACTCTGGGTATTCCTTTCATCATCTTTTGAAGTTTCCTGCATCATTCAATATTTTGCCCATAGAATCTTTCAATATTGCAACTCGAGGCTTATTTTTTTTCCTCAGTTCTTTCAGCTTGAGAAATGCTGAGTGTGTTCTTCCCTTTTGGTTTTCTGACACCAGGTCTTTGCATATTTCATTGTAGTAATTGTCTTTGTCTGCTCAAACCACTCTTTGAAATCTTCTGTTCATCTCTTTGATCTTGTCATTTCTTCCATTTGCTTTAGCTACTCTCTGCTCAAGGGCAAGTTTCAGAGTCTCTTCTAACATCCATTTTGGTCTTTTTTTCCTTTCTTGTCTTTTTAATGAAAAACTAGCCAATGAAAACCCCATGGATTATAACATTCCCTTCCCTCTGTACATGGGATTATCATGAATTGGGATCATTTCAGTGACAGCTAACAACAGCAACAACAGGCTTTATTGAGCACCTGGAATATCCTGGCTCACTTGCTTGCTAAGGGGAATACAAAGATGACTTGTACATAGTACTGCTTTCAGTGAGGTCCCCATCTAGAGGAAACTGACAAACGTACTCAGATGCCAAAAGGCACTGTTGCAGTTTACTGAGAGCAGATTGACTCGTGACTGCTGGACTGTCAAGTCCCAAATTTACACAACAGTTATGTGCATGGATGTTATTTGAAGGACACTATGACTTTCCATTTTATGATTCACTCTTTCCCTGTACTGATATAATTTTACATTGTGGCTTCTGTAGCTGACTAAACAGCTTCTCCTCTACTCCCCAATTCTTGGGATAAGAGGCTAACCAGGTGGTGAGGAGGGGGCTATGCTAGGTGATTAGTAGACAGGGTATGTGATCAAGTACTTTTTATTTTCTGCCAAATGAAGCATTACTTTCACTGCTTGGTAGTCAGTTCCTTTAGTCAGCTGTGGAAAAACAAAATCATTCTCCTTGATAGTCAGTAAGGGAAGGCAGGGAGCTACTAGGCAAGCTCATTCACAAACCCTAGGTAAATGAATTTATTTCCTTGAAGGAAAATGGAATGGCCTAACTTAATCATTCTTTCTCCCAGAAGTTGCTTAAAATGGTACTGTGGAATAAAATGACAAATCCTTTAAAAAATTCATCTTTAAAAATAAATTAACAAACAAACAAACAAACAGACAAACCAGGAAGCAAATATTTTAAAAATATATTCCATAATAGCTATAGGGGAAGCATGGGCATCTTTTTTTTTTTTTTTTTTTAATTTTATTTTGATTTGGGTGAAGATTCACAGAGTAAATTCACTTTTCATACAGCAGTTAACATATACTTTGTCTCATGTCATTGACCAAAATTTACAATGCAGCAGCTCCCCTCCCACTTCCTCCCCATAGTTATTGCTTCCCAGTGTCCATCCCTCCATACTCTCCTGCCCCCTGAGCTGTCTCCCTGTGCATAAGCAGCCCTTCCTTCTCCCATGATTGTTCTCTCCAGGGCGTGTGTCTACTTGAGGTAAATGTTTAACTCACATGCCTGTACTTTGTTTGGCTGGAAACCACAGGTGTGGGTTCAATTCCAGACCTGAAGGACAGCTAGGGGCCATAGTCTCAGTGGTTCCACTAGGCTCTATTGGATCAGCAAACCTGGTCCCCCCCTTCTTTTTTTTTTGCCTCCAAATGATTTTGAGTTTTGTTCCACATTGTTCTCCCTCTCTATGCAGGATCTCCTACATCCCTTCCAAGTGGATGACAGTGGTAGCTGGGCACCATCTAGTTCTTCTGGTCTCATAGTTGTATAGGTTGCAGATCAGATGGTGTACCAGTAAGCATGGGCATCTTATACTCTGCTGGTGGGAAAGTAAATAGATCCAAGCTAGAAAGAAAGTGGTCCTAAATTTCAAATCTTAAAATAGTTCATGGCTTCATGTCCTTTGGCTTAAAAACTCTCTCTAGAGACTCTAACCCAAGACTCTAACTCAACTTCAAACTCACTAGCCTTTCCACAGAAGAAAGAAGGGGCTGTCTGCTTTCGTGAAGATATATAGCTCTGGAAACCCAATGGGGGTCATTATGTGTTGGAATTGACTTGATGGCAGTGAGTTTGGATTTTTTTTAAAAAACTGGTCTAATAGAGACTGGTGAAAAGCTCCAAGATTATGGCCTAGAATTGAACTCACTCTTGTGACTTAACTTCCAGGCAAACAATAGACAGGCCTATGAGCTGAACAGTTAATTAAAACAGGTAGGTACACTCTTAGAACAATCAACAATGGGAAATCAGAAGGGCAGCATTTGCACAAGGGGATAGCTCAGAGAGCGGGGATGCATAGGATAAAAGGACATAGGGAAAAAATAAGCACAGGGAGGAAGAGGGAAGGGTTAGCTATTATATTGTGGGGTTTGCAATCAATGTCATGAAGCAAAATGTGCGTAAGCTGTAGAATGGAAAATGAGTTTGCTCTGTAAACTTTCACTCAAATCACAATAATAATAACAATAAAATAAAGCATTGTGTGCCTTATTTTAATAATCTGATTAGCATTTTCTGAGATTGGTCATAGTAGAAAACGTAAGCAGGTTGACTGGCCTGGAAGGAAAAAATAGTCATTTCAGAGTGGGAGAGAAACTTGGGATGGAATGGGACATGGCAGGCTCAAGGGAAGCATTGTGTTATAATGAGAGGAATACTAATGGTGATTTAAGACACAGGCCAAGTGAATGTTATTTTGTAAATTACAAAATAGTTCACAAATATCCACTCTTATCAGGATTGCTGCTACTATTATTATTATAAGGGATTATTATGTCTGTAGAAGGGATCTCAGCAAGGGAAGGGAGAAGGAACCGGTGACAAAATTTTCCTTCATTACAATTTTGCCAAGACTCCTTCACAGCAGCTGCCACTAAAATCATTCTATGTCCCAAGGCAAACTTGCCAGAGGTGGCTGATGCCTCAGTTAAGATGAAAAGACATATGTCTACTAGACTATAAATCCTCTTTCCTTTAAGCCCAGTCTCTTCAGAGCAATCTAGCTCTCAACTTCTATTTCACCCTCTATTTACCGCCCCCCCATCCTTACTGCATCCCATGAGGAAGAAAGGGTAGAAGAAAAGGAAGAGAAAGAGGTGTGCCCATATGTGCCCCCAGCATTGGCCCACCATTGGTGGAATTCTCTATTACTAGACACAGTGCCGAGTAGTGGTGATATCATTAAGTTTGATCTACTTATGAATAAAAACAAGGATAATTTCTGGGTTTCACTGCAGTGAAATACAAGCTACAATTTTAAGACTCACAGGTCCGGGATGCGTAATCCGTTAGGCCCTTCACCAAGCCTTCCTGCCTCTTGGCCTCCCTGCCCTCTTGGCTCTCAGTTCTTATATCTGGTGTAAGTAGATTTGTAGACCCTTTTGATGTAGGTAGGGTTCCTCAGCTTTCATGATAAATAAATGAAACAATTATTATTCCACTCCTCTCTCTCTCCCTTTCCTGTCTGTCCACTTTCCCTGCCCCAGGCTCTCTGGAGAGCACAGACAGTTCATTCAGAAGCATAACAAGTCACCTGATTGGCTGAGGCGGATAACGAAGTGATTTGAGAGCATGACTGAATCATAATACATTATTTATGAATAGAATTTCTTCCAAGATGTTCACTTCTCCTCCCCCACTCTCTCTTCCCTGGAGTCTTAGCAAATGCATCCACTTGTATATGAAGTATATCTCTGGCAATGTCAAATAAGTATTAGATAATATTCACATCCCTGTAGAGTGGCTACTAAATGACAATGAGTGGATCTTTTAAAATCTGTTGAATTATACAGGTGCAGCTCAGAGCTCTCCCTTAACAGGAAAGGGAAGTGTCATTTATCTTAACAATCTATTCAGAGGTCTGTAAGGGTTTGTAGAAGGCCCTACCATGTCCAGGACAGTTCTTTCTGAACAAGGGAACATAAGAGTCTCCAAATTGTTTCACAGGTTCCAGGACATGTTCAGATTATATTTCAGCTGAGCTCCTTTTGTCCATTATTACCTGTGTGCTCCTTGCAATTGGCTGTGTTCAAGCTGAGACTACAGAGTAGAGAACAGAAAAGCAACAACAATGCCTTGTTCCTCTCAAACCATATCCTGTTTTTGTGGTTGTTAGTTGACATAGAGTCAATTCTGACTCATGGTGAACGATGAGTACAGAATAAACTACACAATAGTATTTTCAAGGCTGTGAGCTTTCTGAAACAGACAGGCCAGTCTTCTTAGGTGCCTCTGTGTGGGTTTGAACTGCTAACCTTTTGGCCAGTAGTGCAATGCTTAAAACCAGTCCAACCCACTGCCATTGAGTCAATTCTGACACACAGTGACGCTATAGCAGAGTAGAACTGCTTCATAGGTTTTCTAAAGCTGTAATCTTTATGGAAGCAGACTGCTACATCTCTCTCCTGCAGAGTGGCTGGTGGGTTTGAACTGCTGACCTTTTAATTAGCAGGCGAGCACTTAACCACTGCACCATCAAGGATCCCTTGCACCATCCAGAGATCTTATATTCTGTTTTAGGGGAAATGAAGAAGGCAAGAGGGCATGACTCGACTGCTCTGTTGTTGTTGTTATATGCTGTTGAGTTGGACCTGACTCATAGCTACTGCTCCTTGGGTTTCTGAGGTATCACTACAGAAGTAGATTGCCCAACCTTTCTTCCAAGGAATGGCTGGTGGGTTTGAACTGCCAGCCTTCTGGTTAGCAGTCAAGTGCCTTAGGCACTATGCTAGGCAACCCCAAACTCCCTACTGGAGGAATAGAAGCATTGAGGGGCCCCATGATAGCTCTGGATGAGTTACAGATACAGGACAGGCTGAGCCAAGATAGATAAGCTACATCTCCTGTGGCCTTAACCCCATACCAATCAAGGCTATCCTTTTCTTCCCCAAAGAACTGACCTATATGCTTCTTATATATTTATAAGGAGGGCAGCTGTATAACCTGCCATGAACATGAATTTCATAATTCTATGGTACAAATAGGAGTGATATTGAAGATAAATCTTTTCCCAACTAAACAGTTGTCATGCATGGTCACTTGCATTTGTTTTTCCCTCCAGTTCAAGGTATAAAACTAAAATTGGATGACAGCACCACTGGAGACATGGCAGAGAGGATTCTGGGAGAGGCATGTGACCATCTGATACATTTTTGAGGAACTGTGGAAATATATACATACTCAGAGCTGGTATGGTGGAGTGAAAAGACCTTAAGTCTGTAAGCTGGAATTCTTGAGTTCTAGCTTTGAGCCTGGATAAATGGGTGGAACATATTTTGATGATATATAATTTCTTGAGCCACAATTAAGTCTTTTAAATATGGAGCAGTTGTTGTTGTTATGGGCCGTTGAGTCAGACCCGACTCATAAAGACCCCTCCTTGGGTTTCCGAGGCAGTATCACAACGGAAATAGATTACCCAACCTTCCTTCTGAGGAGTGGCTGGTGGGTTTGAACTTCTAGCATTCTGGTTAACAGTCAAATGCCTTAGCCACTATGCCACCAGAAACACATTACAAATCTTTTAAGGAGCTCTGGTGGCACATTAGTTAAGGCATTCGTGTGCTAATCAAAAGGTGGGTGGTCCAAACCCACTAGTGTTCTGTGTTCTGTAGGAGAAAGATGAGGTAGTCTCCTTCCATAAAGATTTAGAGCCTTGGAAACCCTATGGGGCAGTTCTATTCTGTCCTGTAGCATCACTATGAATCAGAATTGACTTGACGGCAGTGGGTTTTTTGCATTTTTATAGATCCTTTATCAGTATACCAATTGCTTTTATATCCTATCTGAAAATATTTATACTCCATATCTTTGATTGTGGAATTATTTTGAAAATTAATTTAATTTTATAAAATAAAAATATATCCTCAAATGCATTTCACAGTTTTAAATATACTCTATTAGTCACATTGTATTCTAAAATATATAACAAAATTGACAACTCAGAGATCTGTCTATCTGGGCAGACATATTGTGGACAAGCAACATGCAAATTATTTTCTTGGGATAATGGCCAGGAATTTCTTTCTCTCTTGCTCTCTCTCTCTCTCTCTTTTTTTTTTTTTTTTTCAAATACAGGATTTACTGTGACAATAAAAGTTAACTGCCAACAGTCCAAAAAGACTATGCCTGAATTTTGCATATTTGCACACATACAATTAGTATGAAAGCATCAGAGCCATAATGAGTCTGGGATAGTCACTTGCTTCAGTTCTTCACGTCACACAAATAAGTCCTGCCATCACGAAATTTTTGTTCCATGTGCAACTGTGCCATGCTATCAAATTAATGTTAAAATATGTATGCCCTAACTTCTGATTTACACTATCAGTGACAAATAGTAAAAAGGACAGGCACGCCATAAAATTTATGGATGGAGTGATGGCATGCACAATGATGCCTCATAAAGAAGAAAGAGGGGGAGTTATTTATTCTGGTGGACTCATGAAGTAAAATACAGATAGACTGGCTTGGTAGCTGCGTGCCCAGAATTTTTCATAAACATCCCACAGTGCACCCTGTTGTACAGCAGCCATACATTAATTAGAGCATTCAGCAGACACTGCAATGTGTTACACGCACCCAAGTGCATCTTCATTTTTCACATGCAGGGCCTCACTAATTAAAATCAGCTTTGCAATTAAATGTGGAAAATTGTGTTAAACTTTCAAGCATGGTTACAAAAAATTGTAATTATTTTTAGGGTATTTTATTTTAATGCAAATGAAATTTCTATCAAAGTGAAACTGGTAAAAGGGAGGTGTAGGGATTTCTATTTCTCTCTTTCTCTGTTTCTTCTTCATGATTTTTTTTTTTTTTTTTTTGATCTATCTGGTCATTTTCAGATAATCTTTTGGTGCTTGCTTATCTTTGAGGTTCGTTCTTTTATTTAGAATGTTTCACACATAGCTATTTTGTATTCCATATCTGACATTTTTAATATGTGACACCCTTACGGTCTGAATCTATTACTTGTTTTCTCTGTCATTCATTCATGATGTCCCCATGT